>NC_085843.1:117562203-117864126 GCF_035594765.1 Anolis carolinensis | reverse complement strand
AAGAGCCACGTGATTTCCATCCTGATTCAAACCATACCTTTTGTCATCCTGGGTTTGTAGTTGGGAGGGTAACAAGAACGCATTTTAGCCACTGACCTTTCAGAAGAACAAGTGTTTCACAAAAGAAAGAAACATATCCACATACATTCTTAAGAAAGACTTTTTGGCTCCATTCAAGCTCTCCCATTAGAAACAGTGTCGTTCTTTACTTCTTCAAAAGCATCCAGCATTCAACAATCCATTGCAATAGAAATATATAGATCAAGATAGCATAGCGCTTCAGGACTATTGTGCAGAACTGAATAGAAATATATAGATTGCGATAGCATACTGATTCAGGACTATTGTGCAAAACTGAATAGAAATGTATGGATCGAGAAAACATACTACTCCAAGACTATTGTGCAGAACTGAATATTACCAAGAAATCAAAATATGGATACAAAGGAAGGAGGGGTAATTCTGAAAAGGCACCCAACTCACTATAAACAATGAAGACTTGCATTACCATGCTCTCCCTTAAGAATTAGCATATTAATTATGAATCATGAACTCTGGTCCACTTCACGGAATGCATGGAGTGCTATCCAAAATGCAAGCCCAGGTTGCAAAACACTTTCACTATATTACCAACAGAAACAAGTCAGCATGCAGGAACTAGAATGCATTCACCCATTATTGGAAAAGGGAAGTAAGCAATTTATCTGAATCAAGCAAACACAGATAGCTAATGCACAAGCTAAATGAACGGTGTATCGTCCCAGGGGAACAGACACACGAAAGAACAGGTTTCATGAAGCCTTGAACCACTGCTTGGCAAGGAAGAGAGTTGGACAGGTGCAGCTTGTCTTCTGCAGAAAACTCTGGCAAACTGGACTGTCTTAAAATTAGTATTGCACTAAAAATTCACATCAATCATATATCAGCTTAATCAGGCATGGGGTACACAAAGTGTATACACACGTTGGGAAGTTTAAAAAAAAAGCACTGAAGAGACAAGTGTTTCAAGTTTTTCACCCTTCTGTCTGATGATACGGAATTTAGGGAAATAAATAGCAAGTGCTGACTGACAGGTTTGAACCCGGGGAGCAGGGTGAACTCCCTCTATCAGCTCCAGCTCCCTATACGGGGACATGAGAGAAGCCTCCCATATAGGATAGTAAAACATCAAAAATCTGGGCATTCTCTGGGCAACATCTTTGCAAATGGCAAATTCTCTCACACCAGAAGTGACTTGCAGTTTCTCAGGTCGATCCTGACACACACAAAAAGCAAACCTTTCCTAAGGGGGAGTACAAATGTGCCTTATGTTTTGATAACTTTATGGAAAAAATGTTAGAAAAGATTTTAAAAGTAATGTAATACAATGTAATATCATTTCCTATATACTATAGATGATGCTACTATGGTATTTATAATAAAACAAACAAAATTAGTTATTAAACACTGAAACTCCTTTTGACTTCTGGCCCTAACCTGTACAAGAAGGGGGGAAACACTTTCAGGTGACAAAATGCCTTTGTACATGGTCTGTCCCCAAAGCAAGCAGAATGAATTTTTAACAAATTACTGAACATACATGCAATCACAGTTCTTCCCCTTGAAAACAGCCTCCTTGTGATTGAACACAGCAACTCTTCTACACGTCTCATTCAGTGCTATATTCACCTGCTTTGCGTGGGCAGATTTATGCCAGACCCAAAAGCATTGTGTTACTATATTCTCACTTCTGAAGTTGAAGGAAGCTGCTCCAGACTCTTTTGCAAGGAGGGCTTTGAAGTCTTCAAGGGAAGACTTCCTCTACTGTTATGAAGAGTGGCAGCAACACTGGAATCCCTGGAATCACAGAGTCAGAGGAGACCATGGGTGGCATCCAGTCCAACCCCCTGCCGTGCAGGGAAAGAACCATTAAAGAACCCCTGACAGATGACCACCCAGCCTTTGGGCGGGGGGGGGGGGTGTTTTGACTGCGTAATCAATCACAAGGAGCCTGTTTTCAAAGGAAGGAACTGTCATTGCATGGATGTTCAACACAAAAACATGTCTGGGCTGTATGGCCATGTTCCAGAAGCATTCTCTCCTGATGTTTCACCCACATCTATGGCAGGCATCCTTGGAGGTTGTGAGCTCTGTTGGAAACTAAGCAAGGGAGGTTTATATATCTGTGGATTTCAACAGAAAGGAGAAAACTATGAAAATGAAAAAAATCTGGCTACCCGTATTTTAAAAAACTCTAAAATCAGGACAGTAAATAAAGAACAACACTCTGAAAACAGGGGAATTCCAACCAACACCTCCCAACCGAGGATTCCCTCAGGAAGGAATCAACCAAGCCTTGAAGCTGTAAGGCTTTCCAATGCTAATCAAGGTGATTAATTGAAGCATTCCCACTTGCCTCCAATAGACAAGAGTTCAGTGGAACTCTCTGCCTAGGACTGTGGTGGAGGCTCCTTCTTTGGAGGCTTTTAAGCAGAGGCTGGATGGCCATCTGTCGGGGGTGCTTTGAATGAGATTTTCCTGCTTCTTGCAGGGGGTTGGACTGGATGGCCCATGAGGTCTCTTCCAACTCTACGATTCTATGATTCTATGATTCTTTCTCCCACCCTGGACCTTCCACAAATATATAAACCCCACTTGCCTAGTTTCCAATATATCTCACAACCTCTGAGGATGCCTGGGTGGGTGAAAGATCAGGAGAATATGCTTCTGGAACATGAACATACAGCCCAGAAAACCCTCAGCAGCCAAGGGCTTTGAAATCTTCAAGGGAAGACTTCCTCTACTGTTATGAAGAGTGGCAGCAATGCTGGAACCCCTGGAACCACAGAGTTGGAGGAGACCACAGCGGGATCCAGTTTGCCTTCCCTAATTCTTCTAATATTTGATAGCGTTATTATTCGCAGGAACTGAAGTGCTGTCTCTTTTGTTGTAAGTCTATACAGTAGAGTCTTACTTATCCAACATAAACAGGCCAGCAGAACGTTGGATAAGTGAAAATGTTGGATAATAAGGAGGGATTCAGGAAAAGCCTACTGAACGTCAAATTATGTTATGATTTTACAAATTAAGCACCAAAACATCATGTTTTACAACAAGTCTGCCACTTGTTTGAGAGTGTGGCTGCACTTGTGTTGTTGGGTGTGTTGGCCCGCTGCATGTTGCTGTCTAGAGAAACAGCTGTGGATCCGGGCAGGAGGCAGACTGCGTTGGATAATGCAGAATGTCGGATAAGTGAGACTCTACTGTACTTTTTTGGGCATTCCCTTATTTTATGCCGGGAAAGCATCTCTGAAAGCCTCTGTTTAGTGGCCACCCTTTGGGGGTGCTTTGACTGTATAATCAATCCCAAGGAGCCTGTTTTCAAAGGAAGGAACTGTCATTGCGTGGAAGTTCAATACAAAAACATGTTTAAGATGCTTCTGATGACTTTGGGGACAGGTTAGGTGTGTGAACTTCAGGGCTAGAAGTCCGAAGTTGACTGGGAAGAGCTGAGGACACCTCAGGGCAGGGCGTGATGCCCAGGCATGGAAGGAAATGAAGGCAGGGCCGCCAGCTGTGGAGGAGCGGGGAATAAAGGCTTGGACTAGAGAGGGCGTGGGCAAACTTGGGCCCTCCAGGTGTTTTGGACTTCAACTCCCACAATTCTTAACAGCCTACCAACTGGAGGGCCTGAGCTAGAGGGCGGCCGGGGCGGAGGCTTACCTTGAGCAGGGCGCTGGTGCGGCTGAGGGCGGCCAGTTCCCGGAGGCTGGCGGCGGCGGAGGCGGCGGCCAAGGCCACGCTCGGGGATCCGCCGGGGTTGGCGGCAGGGGCCGCGCCGCTCCCTCCTCCTCCTGCTGCTGCTGCTGCTGCGGGTCCGGCGGTGCCTGCGTGGCTGCAGCCGCGGGGCGAGGGGCTTCCCGGCGGGACTGCCCCGCTGCTGCCGCCGTTGCCTCCCGCGCTCCCTCCGCGGGGCCTCTGCCGGATGCCGTCCAGGAGGCGGACGAGGAGGATGTTGGCGGGCAGCTCGTCCACGCCGCAGCCCACCAGGATGCGGCACTCGGGGCAGCGCAGCTCGTGGCGGGAGCTGACGATGCTCTCCAGGCAGCGGCGGCAGAAGGTGTGCTGGCAGGGCAGCACCTTGGCCGTGGTGTCCAGCCGCTCCAGGCACACCGAGCACTCCAGCAGGTCCAGCAAGGAGGACTCGTCCATGGCCGAGGAGGAGGAGGAGGAGGCGGCCGAGGAGCACAACGGGGGGGACGCGAAGCCCCCGCCGCCACCGCCGCCGCCTCCTCCTCCTCCCGCCGCCGCCCCGGGAGCCGAAGCCGCCCGCCGCCGCCGCCTCTCCTCCGCGGCCCGCTTCTCCGCGGCGGCCGCCTTGGAGGAGCACAGCCAGGACGCCCCTAGCAGCATGGGCCTGGCAGCATGGCCAGCGAGGGACAAGAGGTGGGCGCCTTCCCCGCTTCACTGGGGCGCCCCCATGGCCCCCCAGGCAGGAGCGGCAGGCTGGGAGGCACCTGTTTCCTTCCTTGCTCCCTTCCTTGCTCTGCGCGCCCTCAGGGCTGGAGCCTCTCCTCCTGCTACTCCTCCGAGACAGCCTCGGGGGCTGGCATCCTTCTTCCAGAGGGGTGGGGACTGGGGAGGGGGAAGAGGCAGGGCATGGAGAGAGACCCCCAGCGCAGGGGCGCAGCTCTTCCTCGCAGTCCTGGTCTCCTTGCGGAGCGAGTTCTCGCAGGCAACTCCGGGCGGGAAGGACGGGCTCCTCCGCCAAGGCTGGCAGCCGCCCACTCCTCCTCCTCGTCCTCCGCCTCGGACCGCGCTGCTGCTGCTGCCGCCGCTTCTCCTCCTGTCCCTCCCTCCCTCCCTCAGGGGCCGCGCAGCTGCTTCCTTCCCCGGCTCCTCCTCGGCGCTCATCCCTCCCTCATCGCCTCGGAGCGCCTCCCGGGACCTGAAGGCACGCCGCCCATGACGACGCTCCAGGGCCCTCACCTCGGTCCTCACATCCAGGAGGCGGTGGGTTGGGATGGAAAAGAGACGAGGGGAGAGGGAGAGAGAGAGAGAGAGGGAAGGGGTGTTCTCTGCTCTCTCTTCCACGCCACTCTTGGCGAGCGTCAGAGCCACGGAAAGACCTCCCCTAGGAGCAATCCGAGAAGAAGAAGAAGAAGAAGAAGAAGCTGCCGGGGAAGTTTGCCGAAGTTTCTTCTCTTCGGAGGCGGGAGCGTCCCATTGCTTACCGTGGGCTTCCCTCTAGTGGCCTCCGCTGCTCAGAACATCTGGCCGCCTTTCGGCTCCAGGCAGGCAGGGAGGGAGGGGGTGGGTTGGGGGGGGGGGCTCCATTGATCTTGGAAAGGCTCTGCTTCCCGATGGTTTCCGCCTCATTGCTTAAATTTTCGACCGGTGTGACACAGGAGCCACTTCCTACTTCTGGCTGGAAGATCTTTGTATGATTTCCAGAGGTACATCAGAAAGGTTGCTGTGAGTTGTCCGGGCTGTATGGCCATGTTCCAGAAGCATTCTCTCTTGACATTTCTACGGCAGTCATCCTCAGAGGTTGTGAGCTTTGTTGGAAACTAAGCAAGGGAGGTTTATATATCTGTGGAAGATCCAGAGTGGGAGAAAGAACTCTTGCCTGTTGAAAGTGTGAATGTTGTAATTAATCACCTTGATTAGCATTGAAAAGCCTTGCAGCTTCAAAGCCTGGCTGATTCCTGCCTGAGGGATATCCTTTGCTGGGAGGAGTTAGTTGGCCCTGTTTGTTTCATCTCTGGAATTCCTGTTTTCAAAGTGTTGCCCCCAGTTGCGCAGTTGGTTAAACCCTTGTGCCAGCAGGACTCATGACTTAAAGGTTGGATTGCTGACCTGAAGGTTGCCAGAGTGTTACAAAGGACAAGGACAAGCCATGAGAGTAAAGACAAAGAAAGATCCACCCAGAGAAAAAGTGTTCTTACCATACATCAAGGGAACCACTGACTGCATAGGGAAGCTGATGAAGAAACACACCCTACAAACTATCTGCAAGCTCACCAAGAAAATCCAACAAATGCTACATTCAACAAAGGATAAGAGGGATCATCTCACCTCTACAGGAGTCTACCTTATACTATGCAGCTGTGGACAAGTTTACATAGAGACCAGCAAATGCAGCATTGCCCAGACACGAATCAAGGACCATGAAAGGCACTGCAGACTAAGTCAACCAGAGAAGCCAGCCAGAGCAGAGCACATGAGGAACCAACCTAGGCACAGCAGATTATTTGAGAACACAAACATGCTGGACCACTCTCACAACCACTATGTCAGACTACACAGAGAAGCCACTGACATCCACAAGCATGTGGACAATTTCAACAGAAAGGAGGAAACTATGAAAATGAACAAAATCTGGCTACCAGTATTTAAAAACTCTAAAATCAGGACAGTAAATAAACAACAATACTCAGAGGACAGGGGAATTCCAGACAGGAGACAATCAGGGCCAGTTAACATCTCCCAACAAGGTATTCTCTCAGGAAGGAAGCAGCCATGCTTTGAAGTTGCAAGGCTTTTCAATGCTAATCAAGGTGATTAATTGCAACATTCACACTTGCCTCCAACAGACAAGAGTTCTTTCTCCCACCCTGGACCTTCCACAGATGTATAAACCTCCCTAGCTTAGCTTCCAACAAAACTCACAACCTCTGAGGATGCCCGCCATAGATGTGGGCAAAACGTCAGTAGAGAATGCTTCTGGAACATGACCGTACAGTCTGGAAAACTCAGAGCAACCCAGTGATTCCGGCCATGAAAGCCTTTGACAACACATCAGAAAGGATTTCCTGATTTGCAGTTAAGGCTATCATCAAGAAACTGCAGCCACACACCACACACAAAATCTTGTGGTGAAATAAAAGCCTTTGCAGTAGCCAGGAATGTTTTTTGTTTAATGTGAAAGGCTGTGGTTGGTGTTATTTGCCTTCAAGTCAGCGGTGACATATGGAAGCCTTGCCTTGCTTGGCAAGATTTATTCAGAGGCAGTTTGCTTCTTACTGCCCAATAAGCCGAGACAGTCGAATTTGCCCAAGGTCATCCAGAGGATTTCCATGGCTGAGTGAGGATTTGAATACATCCATAGTCCAACCTTCAAACAGCTATGCCATGCTGGCACTCTGGGACTGCCATTCGGATTTCTCCAGACACATTTCCCAGCTCATCTTTGATTTTAATGTCTCAAATGTGGGTCATTTGTAACAGCTCCTTTGGGTTGGTGCATCTTGGGAAAAACCAACCCACTTACAAACTAAAGCCTGACCATAGTGCAGCCACCTACACAATCTCATTGCTGTAAAGCATGGGGTGGATATCACTGAAGGACTGGCATTCCAGATAAGTCTGTTTTGAGAAGTCCTGACATAAACATTTCCATAATATATTTCAAAAATCTGGGGCTCATATATTACAATGGCCAACACACAGGTTTTTCCTGTTCGTTGGTATATTTTATTTGCTGATTCCAAAAATGGCAGCACTTTCCCCTTCTCAACTCTGGTTTTGAGAGTTGAGATCTGCCACCTGCAACTGGTATATGGCATATCTAAGAAACTAAAGCTGATGTGGTCTATCCAATGCAATGTTCTGAATCAACACCCCAAATAACCCCAGAAATCAGCCTAAAAACCAAAACACCAAGAAAAAAAGTATTATTTGAACAAAAGACTATCTACACACATAATAAAAGTGAAAGTGTGTGTGTGTGTGTGTGTGTGTGTGTGTATGTAGCAGGGTGTCCACTTACACAAACAAGCTCCTACCTCCACAAACAGCTATAGCTTCCACTACTTAGGAGACACCAATGGCCCTCCTTCCAATAACATTGCAGGTTATAGAGAGTGCCATGAACCTGTCCAAGAACCCAAACAATGTCCTCCACAAACACCAGACTGTCCACCACCCAACTGAAGGCTTTCATGTGGTGACAATTTCCTTCTAGATTTTGTTTTTCCTCCACCACAGACATACCAGTTTGCATGACCCCACCCACTGCCTCTCCCATAACCATTTCCTATTCTTTTCTATGGCACACAGTAAACAGAGGAATTGAACAGCAACTGAGATTTGGGGAGAATTCACCATGATTTATAGGAGTTGTAGGTACTGGAATGTATAGTTCACCTACAATCCAAGAGCACTCTGAACTCCACCTATGATGGACCTGGAACTAACTTGGCACACAGAACCCCCATGACCAACAAAAAATACTGGAGGTCTTTGGAGGGATTTAGAGGAGTTGAAGTTCAACTACATCCAGACCACACTATGAACCCAAACAATGATGGATCTATGCATACTCAATATGCTCACATTTGGATACTGGTGGGTTTTGAGGGGAATTGGCCTGGACATTTTGGAGTTGTAGGTACTGAGATTTATAGTTCACCTGCTATCAATGAGCACTCTGAACTCCACCAAAGATGGAATTGGACCAAACTTGGCACACAGATCCTACATGACCAGCAAAAAATACTGGAGGTCTTTAGAGGAAATTCACCTTGATTTGGGGGAGTTGTAGTTCACCTATATCCAGAGAGCACCGTGAGCCCAAACACCCATGGACCAAACTTGGCACACATACCTGATATGCCAAAATTTGATTACTGGAGAGGTTTGGGAGGAACTGACCTTCCTTTCTGGGAGTTGCATTTCACCCACAACCAGAGAAACTGTGACCTCCACCAATGATGGACCTGGACCAAACTTGGCACACAGACCAACTCAACTTACTGTAGGGGTTTGAGGGGACTGACTCATTATAGTGGGAGTTGTAGTTTATCCAACAGCCAGAGAGCACATTGAACCCCACCAATGATGCATCTAGAGCAGTGATTCCCAAAGTGGGTACTACTGCCCCCTGGTGGGTGCTGCAGCGATCCAGGGGGGTGGTGATGGTCACAGGTGCATTTGGGGGTGGGGCCAGGGGAGGGGCGGGGCTTCCCAAGAGCCTGGACACAGGAGTCGAAGCTAGAGGAGTGGGCGTGGCTTCCCAAGAGCCTGAGACAGGAATCTATACCTTTCCTGAGGCACCTGTTGGGACACAGAGGGCGGAGCTAGGGAAGGGGGTGGGGCCTCCTTCCAAGAGCCCAGGACAGGGCCGAGCCTGAATATCTCTCCTGAGGCACTTGTAAGAACACAGGGCAGGGGTATAGAGGTTCAGCCCCGTCAGACACTTGAGAAGAAGCCCCGCCCCCTCTTCTAGCCCCACCTCCTATGTCCTGGCAGGCGCTGCAGGACAGGGATAGAAGCTCAGCCCTACCTCAGAGCTTGTAACGCCCCCTATCCCAGTCCTGGCCATTCATTTGTGTCCCCCCCCCCCCCAGCCCTGCATCTTGGACTAGGGGAGAGGCTCGGCCCCGCCCTCTTGAGCAGGAGCCATGCCCATCCCTCTGAGCCATGCCCCCCTTTCCATGGGGTACTGAGTAATATTTTTTCTGGAAAGGGGCAATAGGCCAAATAAGTTTGGGAACCACTGATCTAGAGCAAACTTACCCAACATAACAAACTTTAAGTACAGATGGAGTTTCTCGGAGTTAACCTGGCATAATGTCAATTGTATTTAATCCACAAGCGTATGCATTCTATACAATTTAAAATTTTACTTTTTCAAATAACCTGGACAACACTGGGTACCTAAGCTATACATCTCATATTTATTTATATAGCAAAGGTATTTTAGCCTTCTTCACACTGGTCCTAATGCCAAGAGAAATAGAAAAGCATTGCTTAATGTATTAAAAATGCTTAAATGCTCTTAACATTGAACCAGACTCAAAAATGTTTTGCAGCTATCAATTCACTCTTTCCTTCCTTCCCTCCTACCTCCATACACACTATTCTCAAAGGAGTTGATTTAACCCATGTACTTATAATTTTCTCTGCCAAAAGTTTTGAGAAAACACAAAGACCGCTCAGGAAGCAAAAATATAGATGAAGGAGGAAATACGGAGGAAAGAGAACAGAAGCAGGCAGGGGATGTCATTTTTTTCACAGCCCATGATTTATTTAGTAACAAGATTAAGGGCCTAATCCAAAACCAGCCTTTCATGTCTTTGTCCTACTGCAAATTGCTGCTTTATGCCATCCCACCCTCCTGCGCATGAAAATGTTTTGTGGTTTTTAGTCACTCTTCTGCCTGTCCCTTGAGCTGCACTTTTAATAAATCACCCTTTAATGCTGCCTACATGCAATTACGGACCCAAACAGGCCTGCTGTCTGTCTGTCTCTCACATATAGCTAATATCGATAAGGCCACTGCTCAGCATAAAGTGCAATAGTAATCACAAGGAGAGCCACTGCCCCCAAGGAAAGCATTAAACAGAGAATGAGGGGGCATGAAACTCTGCTCTCCAATCATGCCTTCGGAGAAAGTCCCTCTTTTCAGTAGATGAGCTTCAAGCTAACCTATGGCTTTGTGGATAAGGCTTCCCTTACTTTAGAAGTCAGATGCTCCTTTGTTGCTGAGTAATGTTCAGCGGTGTCCTTGCAGAGAGAGACCAAACCATCCAAGAAGATAAACTATAAATAATACTGATGTACAGAGAAATGTGAAATACAAGCATCAAGGACTTAAAGTACTACCTCAGTAAAACTGTCAGTCTCAGGAATAACAGCAACTTAAAGAGAACATTTAAGGATAATGTGCATTGCTTTGGAAAGGGTGTAAGGAAATATAGGAAGCCTTGTGCTTCAGATCATTTCCTTTAAAGATGCAGACTTTTAAAATGTTGTCAAAGTCACTAGATCTAGTTCTGATACATTATATTTCTAAAGAAGCTAGCATTACCATGGTATACCATCCTTTTGTTACGCCAGCAGGATAAAGATAGGGTGCTTCTGAGGCCCTTTCCACACAGCTGAATAAAATCCCACATTTTCTGCTTTGAACTGGAATATATGGTAGTGTGGACTCAGATAACCTAGTTCAAATATCGTGGGATTTTCTGCTTTGATCTTCTGGGTTATATGGCTGCGTGGAAGAGCCCTGAATCTCCCTGGCTGGTGAAATTATAACTTTCACACTGGCAGAGAGAAATCACTCTTAAGTTCCCAAGATTCAGGGGGGTCACAACACAACTCTGGGGAATGAACCATCATTAATCTTGTTTGAGTGACAGGGAAGGCTCCTTCACAAGTTTTATAAAAATGGATTTAGGGTAAGATCTTAAAGCAATCCCAGGACAACAATTCGTCTTTCATTAAACAGGGCTGCCTAGAGACTTGTTTCCTGCATCAACACCTTGAAAAAGAGCAATAGATGTCTCAGGATCCAAGACATTTTGCAGCTGAGAAGGAGAAACAAATAGCACCTCCACACTAATGTAGGGATACCTACACAGCACCTAAAGCCACCCAAGTCATTATTGGCTCCTGAGGCATAAAACTGCAGAAGAACCTTACCACTTCCCCAGCAGCAAAATAAAAATAATTACAGCCAACAATTTTGCTGGCATTTCATGGCACACCGTGGTGCCGCAGTGACACAATGAGTTTAACCCTTGTGCTGGCTGAACTGTTGACCTGAAAGTTGAAGGTTCAAAACCGCAAGACAGTGTGAGCTCCCATCTGTCAGCCCTAGCTTCCCATGTGGGGACATGAAAAAAACCTCCCAGCAGGATGGTAACACATCCAAGCATCCCCTGGGCAACATCTTTGTAGAGGGCCAATTCTCTCACACCAGAAGCGATTTGCAGTATGTTCTAAATTTGTTTCTGACACGATAAAAAAATGGGACACTCAGATCTGCTGATTAAAATGTATGTCTCATTCTGCTCAATAGTAGAAGCCTCTACTGCTCTTTTTTACAAGATGCAGTATTATCAATGCTATTGAACATAATAGCGTGCATAATTAATAAGACAACTTGGCATATGGATCCATTCATAAGTATGGGTGTTAGAGAAAGTCATCCATGTAAGTTGCCCAAACTTACATACGGGATTGTTCACCATGCACTCTCTCAATGCTTTGCACTAGGAAGCCAACTGAGATGAGGTTGGCTTTGATACTGTGTCTGTGAGAAATTAAATACTTCAAAGTTGTAGGGTATCCTCTCCTCCAGTAAGAATAATTAAAGTTCTACTGACAGACATTGCATGTGGGAGCATTCAGCTGCATTGGGTGGTAACTATCAGGTAGAATTCAAAGGCACGTCCATATATATATATAGTTGCGTCTAAGTCAATCTCATATATACATCAAGGGCCATTTTTGGGGCCAAATTTTGAATTTTACTTTGACCCTTGGATTTGTTTTTACATGTCAGGAGCGACTTGAGAAACTGCAAGTCGCTTCTGGTGTGAAAAAATTGGCTGTTCGCAAAGACGTTGCTCAGGGGATTTCTGGATGGTTTTGATGTTTTTACCATCATTGTAGGAGGTTTCTCTCATGTCCCTGCATGGAGCTGGAGCTAATAGAAGGAACTCATCCTCATGCTTCCTGGGTTGGATTCAAACCAGCAACCTTCAGGTCAGCAACCCAGACTTCAAGCCATCAGTCCCACCAGCACAAGAATTGAACCCACTGCGCCACTGCGGGCTCCGACCCTTGAATAAGTCAAGGGCAGGGCCGGCCCCACTCATGCGGCAGCTGACGCCGCCGCCTCGGGCGCAGGCCCGGGGGGGCGCCGTCAGGCTGGGCGGGAGGCGGGGCACCGCCCTGACGGTGCCCCGCCTCCCGCCCAGTGCGCCCTGGCCCGTCTGGCCTGCTAGAAAAGGCCAGACGGGCGAGCGGGAGTAGCGTGGGAGGCGGGGCCAGCTCTGACGCCGCTCCCCCCCCCCCCCCGCCCAGCGTGCCTTGGCCCTGCCTCCCACGCAGCGTGGGAGGCGGGGCCAAGGCACGCTGGGCGGGGGGGGGGGGAGCGGCGTCAGAGCTGGCCCCGCCTCCCACGCTACTCCCGCTCGCCCGTCTGGCCTTTTGTAGCAGGCCAGACTCAGCGGAGGTTTCTCCAGGCCGCGATTGCGGCCTGGAGGAACCTCCGCTGAGTCTGGCCTGCTACACAAGGCCAGACGGGCGAGCGGGGGTAACGTGGGAGGCGGGGCCAGCTCTGACGCCGCCCCCCCCGCCCAGCGTGCCCTGGCCCCGCCTCCCACGTTGCGTGGGAGGCAGGGCCAAGGCATGCTGGGCGGGGGGGGGGGGGGGAGCGGCGTCAGAGCTGGCCCCGCCTCCCACGTTACCCCCGCTCGCCCGTCTGGCCTTTTGTAGCAGGCCAGACTCAGCGGAGGTTCCTCCAGGCCGCAATCGCGGCCTGGAGAAACCTCCGCTGAGTCTGGCCTGCTACAAAAGGCCAGACGGGCGAGCGGGGGTAGCGTGGGAGGCGGGGCCAACTCTGGCCCCGCCCCCCCCCGCCCAGCGTGCCCTGGCCCCGCCTCCCACGCTGCGTGGGAGGCGGGGCCAGGGCACGGGGGCGGGGCCAACTCTGGCCCCGCCCCCTCACTATTCGCCCTGGCCCCGCCTCCCACGCAGCGTGGGAGGCGGGGCCAGGGCACGCTGGGCGGGGCCAGGGCGCCGGTGGCGGGGGCGCTTTTCAGCACCCCCGCTTTACATCAAAAAATATCTCTGGCCGGCCCTGGTCAAGGGTAAAACTTAGAGTACATACAATAGACTCTAAATAAACCAGAAGGCAAGCAGCAAGAAACTGAAGTAAAATTGCATACTGCATTCACAAAGCTGTTTTTACAATACAGTAAAACTGTGTTACATTAAGTTTGTCTTAAACACATTTGTCTCCATTTGTGTTTAATTGCTGTATTTCAATATTAATATCAAATCAATATAGAGGTTATTATATGGTATAGTTTGGGGTATAGTATTAGGCCTATTCTTAATATGGTAGTAATTCTCAAGCAACCAGAAAGGACATTGCCCAGCATCTATTGATTCCCATGAGTGCTGGTTAATTGAGAGTCTACTCTATTTTCTACTCCTTTAAAAATGCCTAGAGGAAATACAATTTTCTCTGGAAGAGCTAAAGAGAAGAAGAGGCATTACGTAGGGGGAGAGGGGGCACTTAAATTGCATAGCTGTTCTGAAAATGTCTACATCTATACAAATAACAAGGGCTTACTGCAATAAGCGCCTCTGTAGGGAGTCTGCAGTGGACATATTTATGGAGGCTTACTGTAAAAGTCTGTCTACCATCATTTTAGGTCCCTATCGCAGCACTGACTTGTGTATAAGTCAACACAGTTATTGGTATGAATTTTTATGAGTATTATTAGTTTTTGGTTACTTGTTACCCATGAACATCATGTAACACAAGTTAATAATGTATTATTTGGGGATTTTTGACATAGTACACATAATGCATTATTTGGGATTTCTCCCCAACATCAGCAAAAACAAAATGCATATTCTGAACAATTCTTCTACCCTAACATCCAAAGCAGTATTGCAGTGGTAAAAATGACCTTTCTTTTGTTGTAAACCACTACATTAGTAGTATGTTATTTCTTCAGCAAGGCAGACAGCACTCTGAGAGACCTCCTGGAAATGCTAAAAGGCTTCTAAACAAAGCACCACTCAATTACCACGGCTTGATTATTCTGGTGGAATTTCACTGGAAGGAAGCCCCGCAAACAACCCTTATTTAAAAGCCTGTGATCACGTCTAGGAAGTTATTGACCTTGCCAAAAAGTCATGCATGTTCAATGCTGATTTAAAATAAGGGAAAATGTGCGGTTTTGCAGCTATGCGAGGAGTTGCCCAATTGTAACTGCTGCCATGAGTGAGAGAGACAAATCCTCACCATCACCAAAATAATTTGCCTGAAGAAACGTTACACATGCCAAAAATGAGGCCATTTGTTTGCTATTATTTATATTGAAAAAGCATTTGTTAATCCCCAAAAGAAACATCCTATGAGTTACATTATAACCTTTAAAGTGTTACTTTTAGCTCTGATTGTAGCTTAGGCAGCACAAGTATTTGAGAAATGCTCGTATAAGCTTGCAAAGAGGTTGGGAAGTGACAAGAAAGGGAAGGAAATAAATGAGTGTTTACATGGCAGGCTGGAGGATATGTGGCTAAAAATATTTGTGTCAAATAAAACTGCATCTCTCTCTCACCTGACAAAACACATAGTGTCAAACACTATATGTGTAAAACAAGTATTTGTAAACTAACTAAGGAATGTAACAGTGTTCCTGGAAAGAGATGTTCACACCTTTTGAACAGCTATTTACACACCCAGTTGTTGTGGTTAGCTTGACACATTCCATTAATGGAAATGGGGATATTTTCAGGGATAAATAGAAATAGAGAGTACAGTATCATATTTTAAAAAGACATGAGTGATGCGTATTTGGAATGTTCAGTTCCTCCCCAATTAAAAATATGTATCTTTTTATCTTCTTTGATGAGCTTATGTTATTATTTTGAATGCTTAATTGAAATGATATTAGGTTTTGCTACTTCTGGGTAATAAACTGGGGTGTTTTCTGCTGTGTTAAGCTTTTCTCACAAGCAACCTAATTTATGGAATTATCTTAGACATTTTCTTTCTCTTTTCATAATTCCTATGAACTGGCGAGTTCTGTTTTTCAAGCTGATGTATTGCTGCTCAAAATGGTATTTGCAAAGCTACACAGACCCTAACTGACCAGATAACAAAAAGGCATTCATAATTGGTTCATGCAGTAAAACCAATACATGTATTATATTTCCAACAGCAGCAATTTGCATGAATGAACTGCTCTTCATTCCACACCTATATAATATATAGATTTTATGTGCATATTAAACAAACACATAGACAGTGTTCTCATAGGGGATTCATGGAAGCCTGAAAAAAATGTTATCAGCCTTTACAAAAAGAGGAAAGGAAGGAAGGAAGGAAGGGAGGGAGGGAGGGAGGGAGGGACAGCTATCATAAAATACTCCCAGCAGGCATCTTCCACCAAATAAACCCTTCCCTCTGCTTTAATCAGCCCTCAGAGAGAAGACTAGAAAGTGCTGGCATGGGTGGAGAACAAGGAAGAAAAAGAGAAGAAATGTGGTGGAATAAAACAGCTGGCAGAATCTCCAACTTTGTATGACTTTCTGCAACCCGGTGCAACCAAGAAAAGGTCTGGCCAGGGAGACAGATGTCCAGAACACGTTCTGTGTTCTATCTGTCCTGTGATGGCACTTCTCCCAAGGTCTGTTGGGCCCAACTTCACACTAAAAGTGGAGAATGAAAGAGACAGAGAATAGTAAGAGGAGAGAGAGAGTTCTCTCTCAAGCAGCAACATCATGGCTCTGCTTCCCCACTTTCTCTTCTTTCCGTCTTCCCATCCCTCTTCACCTTGGACATTTATTTTTGGAAAGGCATGACCTTTTAGAGATTATAACTTTTTGGAAAAATGGAATCTCCATAACCTTTTGGAGAAAATATGAATTCACAACCATTTGCAAAATCATGACCTTTTGTAAGAGTATGATCTTCCAGAGAAAAGCAAAAAACTTGTTTGAGTAAAATCTTCTCTTTAATGGTATATTATGCAAGGCAATTTGTTTTTCAGTTGTTAAACCGATAAGTTGATTGTCTCTGATTAGTTAAGAACAGAGATTATGCCAATGCACAAAATATAGCAGTTCAGAAGTGTGTCTTTTCAGTGCCCAAAAAACATCTACTCCCCCATAAAATATCTTGTTTTGATATTATGCTCTCAAGAGACAAAAATAAAGTAGACTTTGTTAAAAGTAACATGTTTGGTTTACTCACAACCTTTATATATTCAGCATATAGCTACATAACTTGTCAGTCCAGTTACAGACAGGTTTTGAAGTAGTTTGTGCAGATAACATGGGGCATCTTTCTTATAATCGACAGCAACATGAGTTTGCTCGTAACAGTCCAAAGTCTCATGGCGTCTCTGTGTTCTAAAATGAAGTCTGAGATCTGAGCAGTCCCAGATCTGATCATGTAGTTTGCAGTCCCTCCCACAACTTCAAGAAACATAGAGCAGAAGGAAAGCTGCATACTAAAACATACATATTGTATATATTACACATATGTTATACTTGGTGGTCCACAGCAACAAAAAGATTAAAGGGGTCCATGGGAAATGAAAGTTTAAGAACTGCTGGACAAAAAATAATATATTTCCTGTATATGTAAGGTCAATTTGTGAGCAAGTATATTACACTATCAGAAAAACGCTTTAATACATAGCAATGATTAATGTCCAATTAAAATGTGTATAGTGCTTTTAAAAGAAACTTGTAAAGTGCTACAAAAGCACCAAATCTGATTATTGTTTCTTATTGTTCTTGAAAAAAGGGAAGCAATTAAATTCCAAGTAGCAGAAAACAACTACTGCTTTAAAAAAGGGCTCTGGTATCTGGTTCTCATTTATCTAGGTAACAGTGTTTTTAATAGTCCCTTAGGCTTCTTTACTCATAGTTAGCTGCTGATTTAAACGCATTTCCAATATCTGTTCTACATGCAAATTACCATTTAGGTTGCTTGACGTATTTGGTATTTAAGTAGTCAAAGTTTACCTTACAATCTGCTTTCATATTAGGGCAGTTCTTAAAGAAATTGAGGATATGATGAAAATTATGAGATGGTTCAGGACAATTGCAAATCTTCTGTGTAGAATTTTCAAGAGACTGAAAGGACTGTCAATGGATGGAGGGCTTAGGGAAATGTGCCTTTACCATTCCACTTGCATGCATTTGAATTTGGTTCCAGCCCACTACATAAGATGTTGCAAGCCAACAAAATAAGATTATATGTCACCATTGTATGAGACAGCGAAGAGCTGTGAGCTTTTGGGCCTTTGAGGATGCATTATGTCCAACCCTCCAAAAGTGAAATATGAAAAAGGTTTGGCTAATCTTTATTTTTGTTAGGAATAAAGAAATTAAAGTTAAAACCCTGTAACAAAGGAGCTGCCAAAGGCATACAACAGCCTTCTGTACACCAAGGGATTAAACTAATTTATGTTGTGATTGTCCAGTTAGATTCCTTGAATTGTATGTATGTGCATGAAATATTTATCAGTAGTCCTATTGGAGGGCCTTTACTAGACCATCTAGAGCCAGAGGCAAAACACTCATAATAAAATACTGAGTAGCTACCAACAAACTCATTAACATAGGCATAAACACACAACTTTTTAGAGCAGCACAATTAATTCTCAACATTTTTTTTTAAAAAACTACTTTATTCCAGAGAGATGGAGAGGTGCATATAGTTTAATGCTTCACCCACTGGCACACCAAGAATTTATATATATCGGAGGAGAAATTAGGAGGCCATCAAGACTGCAATTCCCAGCAGTCCTAGGCATGGTGAGGACAATGGATGTTATAGTTTAAAAACATCTTGAAGGCTACAGAAAGCCAAAAAAATGTATCATTGGGTGATACTGTGTACTTTATCCTACTTCAGAGGATGATTTTTTTATTATGTCAGAAGTGAAAGTCGCTTCTAATGTGAGAGAATTGGCCGTCTACAGAGATATTGCCCAGGGGATGCCCGGATGTGTTACCATATGAGGAAGGCTTTTCTCATGTCCCCGCATGGAAGGTGGAGCTGACAGAAGGGAGCTCACCCCGCCTTGCGGATTCAAACAGCCAACTTTCAGATCAGCAGTTCAGCCAGCACAAGGGTTTAACCCATTGCACCACCATGGCTCCTAGATAATGAGTGATACTTGAGAAGAATTAATATGTATTGATAAAAAAAAATCAGTGAAAAGGATCCTAACTTGGAGATTTTCTCTTTAGAAGTATGAGAAATATTCAATTCTGTAAGCTCCATGTGCAATTTGGAGAAGAGGCAGTCCCCAAGTTACGAGCAAGATAGGTTCTGTAGGTTTGTTCTTAAGTTGAATTTATATGTAAGTCAGAATAGCTACATTTTAAAGTACAGTAGAGTCTCACTTATCCAAGACTCACTTATCCAACGTTCTGGATTATCCAAAGCATTTTTGTTGTCAATGTTTTCAATATATCATGATATTTTGGTGCTAAATTCGTAAATACAGTAATTACAACATAACATTACTGCGTATTGAACTACAGTGTTCCCTCACTTATCGCAGGGGTTACGTTCCAGGACCACCCGCAATAAGTGAAAATCTGCCAAGTAGGGACACCATATTTATTTTAATATTTATACATTATTTTAGTAGTTGTACACTATTTTAAGTCTTTATCAACCAATCGTGTGTTGATAAATCGCCTCCTTCTCCTCCCATTGCCCCTTGGGCTCCTTTTCTCTTCCTTTGGCTTCTCCTTCCTCCCTTCCTTAGGCTGTAAATTGTAATTTTTTATGATTTATAATTGTCTTTTATAGTTTATTGAAAAACTGCGAAACAGCAAATCCACAAAAAGTGAACTGTGAAGTAGTGAGGAAACATTGTACTTTTTCTGTCAAATTTGTTGTATAACATAATGTTTTGGTGCTTAATTTGTAAAATTATAACCTAATTTGATGTTTAATAGGCTTTTCCTTAATCCCTCTTTATTATCCAAGATATTTGCTTATCCAAGGTTCTGCCAGCCCGTTTAGCTTGGATAAGTGAGACTCTACTGTAATGACAAATTTAGCTTATTGTTGAAAAAAGGATTGGAGAGAAAGTTTCAGTTGATATACTTTTGTCCCTATGATAACTCTTTCAGGAGTGAATTTCCCTTCTGAGGAGTAGATTTCTCTCACTTCCTGTTGTTTCATCCTCTTTCTTAACTATGAGTCGTTTGTAAGTCGGACGTTTATAGCTTGGGCACTGACTGTATATCTCAACTGATGTTTACAAAAATTGAGGCAAATGAAAGAAATGGAACAAATGGTAAGATCTGTTAGGAATGGCATCTTTCTAAAAAGTTTATTCTTAGGCATGAATCCCTTTTGTGACTTTCTCTTAGATAATTCAAAATAAGAGTAAAAGCTAGAAAAAATCCAGTCACAAGGTCATTTGAACACTAATAAAGAAAAAGACTTGTCTTATATTTCAGCTAATCAAACTTACAATAACAATGGAACACGAGGAATGAGGCCTCTGGTGAGAAATGTAATGCTACATTTATATTTATCCACTTATGTGCCCAATGTTTTACCATATTAGAAGGAGCCCCCAATGGCGCAATGGGTTAAACCCTTGTGGTGGCAGGACTGCTGATCTGAGGTAGCGTTACTGACTTGAAGGTTGCTGGTTCGAATCGGGGAGAGTGTGGATGAGCTCCATCTGTCAGCTCCAGCTTCCCATGTGGGGACATGAGAGAAGCCTCCCACAAGGATGGTAAAGCAACAAACCATCCGGGCACCCCCTGGGCAACATCCTTGTAGACAGCCAATTCTCTCATACCAGAAGCAACTTGCAGGTTTTCAAGTCGCTCCTAACACACACAAAAACCATATTAGAAGCAGCACAAAAACAGTTTTAAAAAACACTAAAACTGCCAAAGTTTTTTAGTAATTTCAAAGGAACATGTGGTGTCCACAACTGGCTTCCTCCATGAACCTGGCCTCTCCCAAACTGGTCCTACTGCTCTGCAAATGTTATATCTGCTTTCAACCAAAGGGCTTCTAAGTAGCCTCTGGGCTGAGTCTGCTAAGGTTTAATGACAAGTGTCAGTGCCTTTAGACAAGATGTTTACAATTTCCTGTTATAACCAACTAATTGTAATATTAGTTGGAAATTGTAAATATTTTGTCTAAGGCCACTGGCACTTGTCATTAACAGTTGGAGTGCAAGCTTTGTCTTGTGTTGAAAACTTAACACCACTTCGAGTATGCTTTTTCCTCTCTATTCTTTTTTCACCACTTTCACTTTTTGTTTCTTGAGTTTTTTCTCTCTACTAAAAGTCTTTCACTCCCTTCACTAAACTGTTGCTATAGATCAGGAGGAGGTAATTCTTCATATTTTGATGTGAACTGACTGAAGAATTCTAGACCTTGCATTGAGAGGGAGGGCACTGACCTATCTAGATATCCCATTTAATAAATTAATCTCCCAAGCTTATTTTACCCTTGTCTCTATAAAAGGCAGAAGAACATTGTGTCTAAAAATCATATCTCGGGCTCCAGGTATATAATAATTAAAAATATTTCATCTTTTCATTTGAAGGAAATAATCCCCAAATTTACATTTCCAGGTTCTAATAGCATTCCTGCTATTTTTCAGTTGAGTAAACTTCAAGTTCTTAGAGCTATCATAGAGACACCCATCCACATATACTTTTTCTTTTACAAGTATAGAGAGGTTGGTTTTAAAAACTGAGTAAAGATTGAAGCAAAACCTGCCTAAGGCTGCCCTAAAACTGTTTCTGCAAATTACAACTGCCAGATCGGTGACTATGACCCAGCTGTATAAAATTCACATTGAACTGGATTTTATGGCAGTGTGGACTCAGATAACCCGGTTCAAAGCAGATATTGTGGATTATCTGCCTTGATGTTCTGGGTTATATGATGATCAAAATGAACAACGAACAAAATGAATTTTATGAAGAACTGTAGCATATTACACTTAAGCAGAAAAAATGAAATGCACAGATATAGGATGGATGATACCTGGCTCTACAGTAGTCCATGTGAAAGAGGTCTTGAAATCTTAGGACATCACATGGGGAAAATTCTCCATCCTTAGAACACTTAGCCCATGCAGACAGTATGAAGCCCGCCAGTGTTCTATGAGGGGGAAACCTGAATATGGGAGATTACCCATGTTCAGATAGAAAATCATGGGGATAGTGCGGGCACACCCCAGAAAAGTATACTTTCTGGAATGTGATGGGCAAGCGGGCAACACAAGCAATGCAGGGCACTGGGTGATGAAATTGCCCCACTTCCCCATGATTTTCCCTGCTGCTCTACGGTTTCCCCCACTGCCACCTACATCAAAGACCTCCATGTGATGAGCTCCTCAGTGGACAACAAGTTGAGCATGAGCCAACAATGTGATGTGGCAGCTAAAAAGGCCAATGAGATTTGGGGATGTATCAGAAGACGAATAGTGTCTAGATAAAAAAGAGTAATGGTGTCCCTCTATTTTGCTTTGGTCACACCTCACTTGGAACACTGTCCAGTTCTGGACACCACAATTCAAGAAGGATATTGATACACTGGAACGTGACCAGAGGAGGGTGACTAAAATGACTAGATGGCCCATGTGGTCTCTTCCAACTCTATGATTCTAAGATTCTATGAAAACTTGAGCAGAAACCAAGGGCACATTTTGAAGAATTACCTTCTTTCATATAGATATGTGGAAGCTCTCATTTGATTCCTTCCCCTTCTCAAATTTCACAGTGGTGGACAATATTGAATATAGTAGCACTAACAATCTTACATAAACTTGTTCTACTTTCTCCCTTCCATTGTTTTCATGGTGGTTAATGGATATTTCCTTGCCGAAAGTGTTTAAAGCTCTCTATATTTTGAAGAAACATCAATATTTCTTCTATGACTGTTTCTTCATCTACTTTGCATTTGTTTTCTCCTGCTGAATTTAATTAAACTAATGTGTTGTCAGCTGATTATGTTGTATATCACATTATGCTATTATATTGCTTTAATATGCAATTGGTTTCATTGTGAGCTGTCTTTTTGGTTCAAAGGGTAGGATAATTGAAAAACAAAAACAGATAAACAAGAAATCATGTGCTCCTTCTGGTTTAGATACAACCAAAGGAAGAGAAATGCATTGGTGGAAACAACCTGCAGAGTACAGAGCGAAAAAGCGCCAGTAATCTCAGCAGGGTTGGTAGTTTTAAAATATGAATTTGTTCTTGTCATTGGAACTGAGGAAGCAATTATTATAAAGCAAGCTATTTATTTATTTTATTATATTTATTTATAGGCCTCCTGCAGTCTTGGAGCTTTCCAGTGTGTGAAGGACTCATATCTTACCCTTTGCACATACTGTGTTACCTTATGAAATTATGCATAGTGCAGAACTGAAAAGCTGCTCACTTATTACAAAATACTAGGTGAGTGGCCATAATCTTAGAATGCATCTAGACTTCAGAATTAATGCAGCTCGAAACCGCTTTGACTGTCATTGCTCAGTGCTCTGGAATCATGGAAGGTGCAGTTTGGTGAGTTACCAATATTATTTGACAGAGGATCCTTAAAGATCTTGTAAAACTCCAACTACAATGATTCCCTAGCACTGAGCCATGGCAGTTAAAGTGGTGTCAAAAGGCATTAATTCTACAGTATAGATGTACCCGTAATCAGCCTTCTTCAACACAGCACATCCTTTAGATGTGTTAGAATTCAACTCACATTATCTCAGCTAACATATTGGCTGGTGCTTCAAGTTCAAGGCATCTGAAGGACACAAGTTTGGGAAAGGCTGCTATATATTTTTCTCCATCAGAGAATAGGGTTCAATTTCACACTTAATTCCTTGAGCAATGGGGAGTTGAGGAGATCCTTTTAGAAGGCCACCTTCCACTGGGAAAAGAATACAATGAATGGTTATGTCTTTTTGAATAAATGGTTTAATTCTAAAAGAGCAGGATGAGCAGGATATATATACAAGTTCTGGTAGTCTCAAAGTAACATTTAGCCAGTCTTCTCTACTCTTTCCCAGCCAAAGCTAGATTAAAATGACCTCTGAGGAAGAGAAGGGCAGCCACTGTCCCTTGGAGCAACAGCTCATTGAGAGGCCCTTTCTCCAGTTTCTAACTCCCAGGACTCTGAATTTAGAGAGAAAAAAGGTAAAGGTTTGCCCCTGACATTAAGTCAAGTCATGTCCAACTCTGGAGGCTGGTGCTCATCTCCTTTTCTAAGCTGAAGAACCGGCATTGTCCATAGACACCTCCAAGATCATGTTACCTTCCCCCCAGAATGGTACCTATTGATCTACTCACATTTGCATGTTTTTGAACTGCTAGGTTGGCAGAAGCTGGGGCTAAGAGTGGGAGCTCACCCCACTCCCCGGATTCAAACTGTTGACCTTTCGGTCAGCAAGTTCAGCAACTTAGCAGTTTAAGCTGCTGTGCCACCAGGAAAGAAGAACAGTGGGAAAGAAGAACAGTCAGCAATTACTGGACCTAATTCACTCCCTCTACAAGCATTCCTTGTTCCTTGTGCGTAATGTTTTATCTTGATTGTAATCCTGAGGGACAATATGAGCCAGTGTAGTGGTTTGAGTATTGGACTGGGGACATCTCTATACTAACTACTTAAGGTAGAGTGAAGCCAGCAGAAGTGGAAGTGAATTTAACATGCAACAGGGTAGAGGTTTGGTAGAGGTTGGTTTCAACCCAGTTCCAGGATCCACAGTGTCTGTGGTTTCACAGTCGTGGAGGAATCGGATGCACATTAGAGGCTCTGTTTCAGAGTATTCCCCCAACTTGGATTATCCTGATTTAAAGACTCCAATTCATATCATTGTGTGCATTCATGTTGTGAGTGATTTGAACACCGAATTTTCAAGCTGCCTTCAATCCACATTAAGTGATCAGTGTAGATGTGCTCTGGGACTAGTGAGATCAGAGTTTGAATCCACGATGAGTCATGATCTTGAGATTTCTCTGAACAACTTTCACCCTCCTCCCAAAAACCGAATAGGGTTGCCTTAGGATTGTCATAAATTGGAAATGACTTGGAGGCACAAAACAACAAGGCCTGAGGACAGGTAACTGTTGAATTAATGATCTGTAAGCCATCCTGGGAGATGTTTTTTGACTAAAGGATGGCACATAAATATTCTACATGGAGAAAAGGAAGGAAAGACACTAGAGATGTTCAAACTAAACAAATCTCTCTCTTTTTGCAAATGGCTGTTACACATTGCAATCATTTTGAATAGTCACTGTCTCAAAAGAAAGAGCTTTCAGTGTATTCCGTATCCTATTTTTAAGGCTTTGAAAGAGAAAATTAATGTTATGTCAAAGGGGGAAAATGAGATGAAAGCAGTGAAATACTTTTAAAATTTTCTGTGGTATTGAGAAAAATTGGGACCCGGCATTGGTTCTGGGGATGGAAGGGCAGCAGCTTTGCTAAGTGAGACACCCAGCTGGAGAGCATCAAAAGAGTGCTAAGTAGAAGCAGGTAAGAAAAGAAAAACAATGTCACCCAGAAAGAGAGATTTAGAAACACATACGCCAAAGCAGCATAGTTCAGAATGCAAGAAGATACCAAATTCTTCTACGTTTCCTATTGGAAAGCTATCTAAATTTATGTCCCAGCAGGAGATGCCACTATGTATTCAATTGCAAGTTTCCTTTTACTGCTACAGAAAATTGTTATTAACTCTACATGAGGGGAAAAGCAGTTTGCTAGTACTGCTTCTTTCCTGGCCATAGTTTGTTCTATAAATCAGGTTATGGTACTATTTCTCCATATGTATCATTACCTCCTAGGCATTATTAATCTGTCAGTTTCACAGTTGCGGCAGAAGACTCAAGTCAAATTTGATAAAGCCTGGGTCAAACCTCTTAAAGCTCTTAAGCTGCAGCACTAATGGTGGCAAAGAAATTGCACTTTTCACTAACATTGCATTGACGTAGAGCTAAGAGGCAGTAGGCTTGTTATAGACCAGCAACAAAGGAATGTATGGCAGCCAATTGCTCATATACCATTTGACTTGAACATGACATTGATTAGCAGTTTGTTTCTTACTCAGGCATCAGCTGATCTTGCCTTTCCTTTGGATATTTTTTAGTTTGCACATCCTTGGTATGTAGAAATGATCTTAAGACATGTGAAAATATCAAGTTCTGAAAATTAATGTGATGGTTCCGAATGTTTGAAAATGGAAATAAATTCTCTAGTATAAAAACTACTAACTTCAGTTGTTTAAATGGTTGTTATTGCTGATTAATTGTTGGACTGAGTGCTGGCCTGGTCACAGCCAAGGAGACCAACAAAAACAGACAAGCCTGACTGGAGAGAAAATGGCCACAAATCTATTGCTTACAGGTGATAAGAGCTGACATGGCCTGAAACTCAGATACAGGCATCAAATAATGCCTTTGATAGACTCCTCTCCTTTCTGTCTGCTGGGGAGTAAACCCAAAAGATGACAGGAGAAATTATGTGGGCACACATGTGATTCCTGGGCACCTGGGAGTAGGGCTGGTCTCTGCCTTGTTCGCCTGCACTAAGGGACCCCAAATGGGATGGGGCTACAAGTGGCTGTCCCCCATTTCCAAGACTGAATCTTGCCCCATATTAACCCACCACTAGCGACAGACACTCCCATCACTATACTTCCTCAAATAAATTCTATACAATCAGATTTCTTGCCTCTAGACAAGTGAACCCCATCCAAATGGTAGAGTGTTTTCATATGAAAGGAAATGCCTGACTGTTGTATTAGTGCTGTGCCTTATGAGGTTATAAATTCCCAAACCATCCTGTAGCTCTTGTGCCTTATCATCATCATCATCAATCATCATCATCATCATCATCATCATCATGTTTTTAATACCCCTTGTTAGCCCCAGCTTCTGCCAACCTAGCAGTTCGAAAACATGCAAATGTGAGTCAATCAATTGGTAGCGTTCCAGCAGGAAGGTAACAGCTTTCCATGCAGTCTTGCTAGTCACATGACCTTGGACAACACCGGCTCTTTGGCTTAGAAATGGAGATGAGTACCAACCTCCAGAGTTGGACACAACTGGACTTGATTTCAGGGGAAAACATTTATCTTTATAACATGATTAAATGTCATTGCAAGTCATTTCTGGCAGTATGTCCTCAAGTCGCTTGTGTCACAATTTTAAAAATTGGTATTAAAAAATTACACCTGTAGATCTTGTGCCTTGTAGACTACATCAATCCCCTAGGATACTGGGATCCCTTTCAGCAATGCCTCTCCAACAGCTCTGACCTGAACAATATCTTTTATGGGAATACACCCTGCCATGTGTCTAATGCCTTCCTTATAGTCAGGTTCAAGTCCAGACCCTTCCATGATTCCAGATTATTGCCACCCAGCTACACAATTAAACTATCCAGTCAGCTTGATATTTCTGCTTGTCTAAGCATAATTGGCAGCAAAGCATCCCATAACATATGTCCGCAACCCAGCCAAGTGATCTTAAATCCCTTCTCCAGGCATAAGCTCAATTGCCGGCTATTAGATGATGCATGCTTCCTTGCCCAATGTATGATGCTGCGTATGCAAATCCAGATGACCTTTAAGTGTACTGCTGGAACTATAAGGAATGTCCTGTTAGACCAGCAAACCAAAACTGGGTCAGATATATGTCCTGGAGTTCTCTGATCTCTCTCTGGCAATTGTCTTGATTCAGGCTGAGGAGAACTCAGTTGAGCTTGCTGCCATTAAGGTTGCCTGATTCTAAACTGTTGGCAAGCCAGCTTAACCAAGGTATCAAAATCCCATGCAGCTATTGAAAACCAATGTGAAAGTCACATTCTCTCAGCCTTCAAGGAAAGCAATTGCAATCTTGCTCTGAATGACTCTTTCCAAGAAAATCCTAAGATAGGATCACCATGTGTCAAGAGTTCTCTCAAAGTCACATCTCTCTCTTTCATTTTGAGGAATGATGAAATAGAGACCTACAGTAGAGTCTCACTTATCCAACACTCGCTTATCCAACGTTCTGGATTATCCAATGCATTTTTGTAGTCAATGTTTTCAATACATCATGATATTTTGGTGCTAAATTCGTAAATACAGTAATTACTACATAGCATTACTGCGTATTGAACTACTTTTTCTGTCAAATTTGTTGTCTAACATGATGCTTTGGTGCTTAATTTGTAAAATCATAACCTAATTTAATGTTTAATAGGCTTTTCCTTAATGCATCCTTATTATCCAACATATTCGCTTATCCAATATTCTGTCGGCCCGTTTATGTTGGATAAGTGAGACTCTACTGTACTTTTAAAACATTGTAATTCAAATAGAAACTAGCTAGGATACATGAGTGTTGAAGCTGTTTTTTTTTTTTTTTTTTTTTTGTAACGTAACATTTGGAGCTCTGTTGCTTATTCTGCATTCTTTACCATGGTTCATTAGCAGTTTTAATCTGAATTTTTGTGTATTTTTATTTTCATTGTGATTGTTTGGTTACTGACAAAAAGAAAGATGTATTACATTGCATTTGCATGTTAGGAAAATGGCAGGTAAGCACGGTGCAGAGCTGGCCTAAGAAATGTTGCTAGCTGACTCAAAAAATAAGATCTGCAACACACACAGAAACACATCTGACTGGCAGCTGAATTTTACTGAAATTTTGCTAATGGGATGGCATTCTCTATCATTTCTGAGGCCAATAGTATATTTATTGTTCATGAGGTGGAATGTAACACAGATCATATGACACAGCCAACTCAGGTCTCCAATGAAGAGAAATGTATGGAGATACTATAATTGCTTTCCCAATGCTCTACCCTGTCTGTTTGTGATGCTGGCCTCAATCTTTCTAATGCTAACACTAGCACTGCCATTTTGAAGCAAGGCTGTGTATACTTCGAACTTCCAGAGTTACATTTTTCTATTTCTTCCCATTTGATATTTTTGACTTAATTTTCAAGGATAAGACCAGAATATCTACTGAATATCTCTTGCATTGCTCATCGGCCTCCAGGCAAACAGGACTTGGAATAAATTGCTCTTTTGCTAGAGGAGTCCATCCATCTAATAATTTATAACATTTTGCCTTAACTAAAAAGAGAAATGAAAAGGAGATTTAGGCTGAATTAAAGGAAAAGCCATTTGAGAACAGCATGTTTCTCCCCATTCAGCCTTCTGAAAGAATTCAATTATCAGCATGTGGCTATGCCACAGGATCTATTACTTCTATGCTCCAAAGACGGTCAATAAAATATATGAGAAAGTATCTTTCTATACTATGTCATCAGTGCTGTAATAAGAACAAAGCCCCATCATTCCACATGTTTTGCAGCTTCTCTAACCTAATTTTCATGAGTACCATTCTGAAATTATATTGAAGATTATTAAGTTTTATGTCCCCAGACTTTATAGGTTGTGTCTACTGGGAAGGAATTCAAACCAATTATATCACAGCAAGGATTTGATTAGGTTGTATGGAGAGGTAAAATATATCATCATAAGCTGAAAAGGGCAGAAAAGCCACAAAGTGACCTGTGCATTTTATGATGAAGAAAGAAAACATTACTCATGCTCCAGGGCACAGATAACTTGCACTAGGCATGAGAGGAGTTAAATGAGATATAGAAGATGATTCTTTTTCACAACAAACTGTGTAGCATGTATGGCTGCACAGTTGGTTCCGGGAGTTGTAGTCCAGATAAGTAACTTGTTCATGTTATACTTTATCTGCAGGTAAAGCTGGAAAAATTGGGCTTCTCTGAGCACTCTAGGATGTATTTACAGGGAATGGTCTAAGTTCAGTTTAGAATTCTGCATTTCATATCAGTCTTCCCTGCCTGGTATTAGACTTATAAAATCATAGAACCACATACCTGGAAGAGACCACTCTAACATCAGGCAAAGGAGACTGATATAAATTTCAGAATTCTGTAAAATATTGAACTCCTAGCACTTATGATGTGATGTGGAGATAGTACCTATCCAGTTGTGTTGAACTACTCTCCTATATAGTATGTGATCCAAAAACACTGGGGACAGCAGCAATGTTGCAGCTAAGCTTGTAATGAATAGTTAAATAAATATAACTCTGGCAAACTGTTTATCTGTGCCCCACTTCCCCATTTCTACTGATATCCCTTCCACACTAGAAATTATGGTAGCATGATTTCCTTTAACAGTGATAGTTGTTACAGTCTATACATTCCTGACTTTGTTAGTTTGGTGAACCACACTGTCGCACCCCTAGGCTGCATAGGCACCTTGAAACCACACTGGAGCCCAGAATATAAGCAATCAAGCTGTTTATTGAATATTATAATTGAGCACAAGCAAGTAAAGTTCAGAGTCAATAAAGTGGGTTAAATCCACAAAAGCAGTATGCATCAGTCTTTAAGCAGGAGTCCAAGAAAGTCACTCAAGGTTGTAATCCAAACTAGAACTGGTACTTAGTCCCACAAGAAGTATCAAGAGTAGTCCATACAGGATCCAATTCCAAGGCATGAAACAATCAAGAAACCATAGGAAGCAAGGCTGGAGTACAGGATCAAACTCCAAATATAATCCAAGGCATTGGTAATCCATACAGCAAAGACACAGGAGCAAACAACAGGATTCAAAGGTAAAACAAGGCAGGAACTTGACTTAAAAGTCCACAGCAGAAAGGCATACAAGAGCACGGAGGCAAAGATCTTTCTCTCTTGAATTGCAAAATTGACACCTCTGCCGAGCAGAGAAAGGACAAAGAATTTAAGGAAGATCCAAGGTCTTCCTCCCTGGGAACACTATTTCTCTCATGGGAAAACTACTCATTAGCGTGCTTCAAAAGCAGGCGTTTACTCCTTCGTAAATATTCGAGCTCCCTTCTTCTATGAGTGAATGCCTCCCTTCTGTCAAATACATCATTCTCCTCCAAACTAGAATGCCCATCTGCCAGCTGTTGAACTGACCTTCACAGGGGAGAAGAATGTGGTTCAGAATGCCTGCTTCCAACCATCTCCTCTCTGGTCCCAGAATCCACTGGAACAGACTCAGGCAAAAGTGGTTGTATTTCAGGCCCAAAACCAGAGTCTTCTGGCAAGTCCTCTGGCAAAGCAGGTGCAGGGACAATTACTGGCTGAATGGGGCTAATGTCAGGCTCAGGCTGAGCTACAACACACACATTGACTCTGGAGACCAGAGTTTAATTTCCTCACTAGGTCATGGAAGTCTGTCATCATCATCATCATCATCATCATCATCATCATCATCATCATCATCATCATCATCATCATCCCCTTTCCTCTCTTAAATGAGACTCAACACTCTCAAACCCAGAGTATTCCATGATATGAGTCGACTTAGGCTTGCCATAAGTTATGAATGACTTGAAGGAGCACAGCAACAACACATGAAGCATGAGAGTTATTTAGTCAAGAACTCTAAATGCCCCTTTTTAAATAGCAAATCCTAGGATTCCATATCAGTTAAAATGGAGTCATAGCGTTATAATTGTGTAATGTGAGAAACTTTAGATTGCAAGTTGCTTGGTACAGGAACTGTGTCTGTGTACTCTGTAAAGCAAGGAAGCAGAACGCCTGTCAGCCCAAGGTCAAAGTCAATTTCAGATACATTCTTTGTGGTTGCATTCCATTGGGAAAATATCAGCATGTTTATTTAAAGCTCTTATTAACAATTGCTTGATGAAAAAGCATTTAGAGTTTCTTATTATCTTTGATCAGTTGTAGCTGCATATTCAATTGAGAGCCAGTATGGTGTAGTGGTTTGAGCGTTGGACTATGACGCTGAAGATTGGAGTCAGAAAGCCCATGGAAACCCATTGTTGATGTTACAGAAGTCCCAGTTATAATAGTACAATTCTCCTCTAGCCTCAGAAGAAAGCACAGGCAAACCGCCTCTGAGCAAGAAATCTCTGTGACATTAAGGTTTGCCTTAGTGTCTCCAACCACAAACTACATATTTATTGATTTACATGTAGTCTGAAATATGCCTAGTTTCTCTGTGTGTGTCCTTTTCTTGTGTCCCATTGCACTGCACTTAAACTCTTCATTGACAGGAAAAAACTCATCAACAGATCCATAGTTGCTTCAGCATTATTTCTTGTGTGATAGTTTCCTTCCACTGAGGTCTCAATATTGCGAAGTACAGGAAGGTCTCACAATAATGCTAAAACTGTGAAATTGTGTGGTTGTTGCAAAATGAGGGGGGGGGGAGGCACACATGCACTAGGTAGGGAAAACTCTGGTAGGAAGCAAGGCTGTAGGAATTCGCATCACCAAAGCGGCAGCATGGCACAATTGTAGTGGGGTATGAAGGTAATCATTAAAGTAACTACTGTATATGGTTCCATTTGCTTAAACAATGCAATAGCCACACAGATAAAGGTTGGTGTGATAAAGTCCCTGGTGAAATTAAACAGAAATGTGTAACAATCCTGATTGGTTTTATGTCACATTTAACTAACACATAGAACTAATTATAAAAAGGTTCCACTGCAAAAACCTGTGCTCAGCTAAGCAGTTCTTTGCGTGTCAATATTTCTTTTACATTTTACTGAATATATTAAGTTGAGCACTATTTCATCAGCAAAATGAAGGAGTTACCCTATTATTTCAAGGTGTACATCTCAATCATAACTCTGCCTTCATACAGGATAACTGAACAATGCATTTAAATGCTCAAGTCAGTAATAGTGGAGGGATTTTTTTAAATGCTGTTCATTGTGATTTCAGTCATTTTCACTGTTTTCTCAGCAATTAATATAGAAACCATGAGAATAATGGTAAATTATACACAAAAGAACACAATAAGAATACTTCTTATTTTAATTATGTCATCCACTGTTTCAGGGGAGTAAATCCTGTAATATCTTAGATGAGCATTTTAGTTCATTGTCAAGCATAATTCTATATACTGTATAAGACAAAGTGAGGGGAAATATTATTAGATGCTACATTATTGCAAAGGGCATTCATGCTCATCTAGAAAAGAAATAGGCCTTTGTCTCATTGTTCCCATATTAGGTAAGAGATAGGACTGACAATACATTTATTGACTTCCCTAGAGCTCCTAGGGCCCCTGGTGGCACAGTGTGTTAAAGCACTGAGCTGCTGAACTTGCGGACCAAAAGGTCCCAGGTTCAAATCCAAGGAGCGGAATGAGCGCCCGCTGTTAGCCCCAGCTCCTGCCAACCTAGCAGTTCAAAAACATGCAAATGTGAGTAGGTCAATAGGTACTGCTTCGGTGGGAAGGTAACGGCGCTCCATGCAGTCATGCCAGCCACATGACCTTGGAGGTGTCTAGGGACAACATCGGCTCTTCGGCTTAGAAATGGAGATGAGCACCAACCCCCAGAGTCGGTCACAACTGGACTTAACGTCAGGGGAAACCTTTACCTTTACCTTTAGTGCTCCAGACTCATATATTACAAATGACATGTCACATTGTTCAAATATTAGTTAAAACAGTTTCTATTCACCTAGTCAGATGGTTTTCTAAGAGTTGGGATTATAAACAAAATGGCAAAGATAAACATGGTAGATTTGATCAATGTTCTATATGCCTAAACAATATATATTACCATTTGGCATTTACTCTTCTCCCAGGATATAATATCTTTTGTCGGGCAAACACAGATGGAAACAGTCAAGGCTAGAAGAGAGGATTTTATATTCTGTTACGTGCCTCAGAGGTACTCAGTCCTATAGACCAGCGCTGAAAACTTGGCCTTACAAATGTTTTGACCTACAACTACTGCTAGCTACACACAATATTGATCATGAGGGAGTGTGGGAGTTTGAGTCCAAACATCTGGAAGATGTGGAGAGGGGAAAGCAGGAAAGACCAAACATGACCTCCATGCCACCTGGAAATCTATTTGTTGGTTTCTACTAGCCAGGTATTGGGAAGGCAGGGATAGCAAAGATGAGGCCCTCTAGATGTTGATTGACTGCATACCTCAGCACCCAAAATCAACATAGTCAATGCTGATGATGGCTAGGAGTTTCATTCCAATAATATTTTGAGGTCCATATGGAAGGAATTGTTTGCCTTGGCTACAATTCATTTGGCTATCTTCCATATATCTGCATGTCCATAGTCCCTCTCTATTCACCAGCCTATACTCTTGCATGGTCTGTGATTGCAGCTTTTTATGATATGAACTCTGTTTATAGACATATAAATTCCAGGTATATGAATTCCAGTAGATAAAAACAGTTTTTTTTTTCTTTTCTATTTGAATTCATGACTCTGGCTGCAGAAGGCAGTCAATAAGACTTTTTCTTTGACAAACTTGAAAGGATACCATCCTTTTGATTGCTGGCTGAATGAACATGCTTGTTATAGCCAAATGTTTTAAGAACAAACAAAAGATAGGTACCAAAGTGTATGTCAGAAGACAAAGGGCAGTAGAGGAATCAGACAAAGTATATTTGAGGAAATATCTGTTAAGAATATAATATAAAAATTTCAGTACTATGCTAGATCAGAGCAGAAGTCTATCTGGAGAAACAACATCCAGTTTTCCACAGTAGCTAGCCAGATTGCTCTGGAACATCCATAAACAAAAGTGTTAGGACAATAACTATGTCCCATGATTATCCTTCAGTATTCAGTCTTCTTCATGAAGGATATAACCTTCTTGATTAGTAGCCACTGAAAGACTTACTCTCCATTATGAATCTGCCAGCATTGACATCTCCAACCCATCCCCTGTTCAGATATCAGCCTTAAATCAAGAAATAGTTTTCTAAGATCTACAGAGATACTCGCAGGAACACCTCCGCAAGCAAAAGTCCAAAAGTGGCAGGCTAAAACCCGGAACCTCAATTAGTGGCTGATGCCGGATGAGAGACTTCCTCCTGGGCACACAGAGGACTGGGAAACTTGGAATGCTCTGAACAGGCTGCACTCGGACACCACGGGATGCAGAGCCAATCTCAAGAAATGGGGCTATAAAGAAATGGAGAAGAGCAAACCACAGACCACCTACTACAATGCAGTCGGATCCCTGCCAAATGCACAATGGAGAACCTTCTTATAGCAACACCAGAGGCATTCCAGGTGGCCAGCTACTGGTCAAAGAACATTTAGTATAATGCCAAGTTTTTGTTTTTAACTTTGTTTGTGTTTTTAAATACATTGCAATTTGTACCCTCGGTTTGCTTCTGAAATGATAAATAAATATGAATTTGCTATGTTCTGTGTGGCCATTCAAATTAGATGGCTTGATGCTAAAGAGTGACCAAGAAAGGCCACTAGTAGGAAATAATATTGCTTTCCCATAAAATCAGATTCTTCATTAATTCTTGGAGGCAAGTGCATCTCCCTCCCCCCCCCCCCCCCCCAAAGAAATAACACCAGCAGTTCTTTTAAAAATTCCCTACCAAAGCTAGAGCTTGGGGAGAAGGTTGCATTTTAGATCAAAGCTAACAGCTATCTTGGCCAATGTCCATGTTATCTAGAGGCTTTTGAGAGTGGAAATCCAAAAAAGTAACTTTCTCAAGCTTTAGCAAAAGCATCTTGATTAATGAGATTGCATGATCAGGATATTTTCTGTGAAATCCACCCTCAATTGCAAAGCTCTTTTGTCTATTGACAATGATTTTATACCTGATATGCAGAATTTGTGACCTACCAATATGCAAAATATCAGTCTTATGATAGTTTACCATTGGCTCCACTGAAAAGGAAATGCAGAAATTGTACATTTTTCTTAGCATATTGCAGAGTCATACACATGAATTCTGTTTGAAATAAATGGTCTTTAATTGAACCCATACCATTGCAGGTAGGACCAAGTTCCTATTGTTGTTTTGCTAAAAACATTTTGTGGGGTGTACACATTTTAAACATAAAATAGGTAACTACTAATCAGGACAGGAGTAATATAAACATTTGTTCCTAGAGCATAATTTTCCCTGTTGTATCCCACAGGATAGAAAATAATTGCTCAAAATTATTTTCTGCAATGCAGCATAACAATCCCCTTGTTCTGAACTGCCTTCCTTACTTCTGTCCTTGCTTGCAGAAATATTAGTGTCCCGACCTGGTTGTCCGTGTGCGGCGCTTTGCTGGCTCTCTTTCTTCAAAGGTGGCGCCAAGCTGCCTCCTGGTGGAGCTGCCTTTTGCTGAAGCTCAGCTTGGCAGCAAACAGGCTCCCTGAGCCAAGGCCCTGGAGCTGAGCAGGTAGAACACTCTGCAGGCATTCCCAGTGCCACCCAGGATAGAGATTTCAGTTGTACCTACAGGAGTCCACGCACCCTTTCCTAATCTACCTTATTGACTTAACTTGAAGCAGAAGTTCCTTATCCAGGACTGTGACACCGACAAGACATAAGTAACAACAACATCAATTGCAACAACAAAATGCAGGAATGTTATGAGCTAATGCAGTAGTTGGAAAATTGAATTTTCAAACTACAGTTCCCAGAGTCCCCTAGAGAACAGAAGCAGCAGTCAGTCTGGCTATGGGAGTTTGGACTGTAGACCAAAAAGCATGTAGATTTTCAACTCTAAACATTTCTAAAGCTGATGCAGCCCAGCCACTAAAACAATGGTTCTCAACCTGTGGGTCCTCAGATGTTTTGGACTTCAACTCCCAGATATCTTAAGAGCTAGTAAACTGGCTGAGATTTCTGGGAGTTGTAGGCCAAAACATCTGGGGACCAACAGGTTGAGAACCACTGCACTAAAGGATTAAGACTCCATCCCTGCTAAGCCAGCTCCACTGGCTGCCGATATGCTACCGAGCCCAATTTAAAGTGCTGGTTTTAACCTACTGTGACGCCTCAGGGCAGCGTGAGCACTGGGAATCAGACACGGAGGCCAATAAACAATCTAATATCTTTATTAAGGAAATAAAGGAGACAACTTAAAATAAGCAGAGTATATAGTCTAGCAATAGACCTTCCAGAAAAGGTCAAATATAGTCCAGTGATGTGAAAGTAGAAGTCCAGTATTAGAGTTCAAAGTTTTAAATCCAATAACCGAAACACACTCAAACCTTTAGGCTGTTTGAGTGGGGATTAAGGCAAGATCTGTCAAAGAGTTCCAGGGCTCAAATCCGAGGCTAGGATGCAAGGCAAGGCAAAGTTAGTCGTGGTAAAGCTGAATCGCTGTCCAGGCTTGACAGGGAGACGAGACGCAACGCCGGTCTACTCGAGAGTAGCGCGCTGCAGAACTAGAGTCGATGTGAATTCCTCAACTGATACGTTGAACACCGCAAAGGTCAGCCGGCGCCCAGAACTTTTATGGGACTTCGCTCTCCTCTCCAGCCAGGTGTCTGAACACTCTTTCCCAAGGGAAAGTGGACTAAGTCAACAACTTGCCAGATGCAATCCTCCCGGGAAACTCTCAAGGGAACTGGCTTAATTAACGCTTGCTCTCTCCGCTAATCTAGCGCTTCTCCTCAAATTCTGCTTCTCCGAGCGAGATGTTTCCCAAAACAATCTGCGGTCAAACATAGCTTTCTCTGGAGAACCGGGCTGTGAGTCAAGGCCCTTTTTAATTAACTGTGGGCTAAAACTGTCAACAGGGGACATCTGGAAGGGAGCAGAATCGTGTGGAAATGGCACAAAACCCATCTCTTCTTCGGTCTGATCCATAATGGCGACGGGGTCATGACTCGGGGGTCTCTGAGACACTACACCTACAAAGCCCTAAACTTATCTGGTCCAACTTATCTGTCCGAAAGCATCTCCTCCTAAGAGCCCATGAGAACCTTAAGATCATCAAGGGAGGCCCTGCTCTCGATCCCACCTGCCTCACAAGCGCGGCTGGTGGGGACGAGAGACAGGGCCTTCTCGGTGGTGGTTCCTCAGCTGTGGAACTCCCTCCCCAGTGACATCTGGCAGGCTCCATCCCTTCTGGGGTTCAGGAAGAAGCTGAAGACCTGGCTATGCACGCAAGCGTTTAATGAATGAACTCAGCGTCGACATGGATCCGATTAAGGCTCTTGCACAAGGTCTGATGGATGATTGGCACAAATATTCTGTGCTGCACTGTGTTAAATCTTTTATATATCGTATATTGCTATGTTATTTAACTATTTTTAACTGTTTTAATTCTTATTTTATTGTATTATGATGTACTGGTAGTGATCCTGCCAGTTGTGTAAGCTGCCCCGAGTCCCCTTCGGGAGAAGGGCGGGGTGGAAATATCGGAAATAAATAAATAAATAAAAATCTGTGCATAACTTGCTTCTGAATAAACGAGTATAGATAAGGTTCCTACCTAAACATACATACAAACATACATTGAGGGACTTTCAACATATGTGGGACTTTCTGAGTGACTAGACAAGGGACAGTACAACTAGGTAAACACCTGTTGTAACAACATAGGAAGAAATATAAATATGGAATCATAGAATTGGAAGGACCACAAAGGTAGCCTAATCCCACCCCTCCCGGTGGAGAAGTCCACAGGTAGTCCACTAAACTGTGTTTATCAGGAAAGTTCACCAGAGGGAGACTATTCTACTGTTGAATAGCTGTTACCATCACAGAATTCATCCTAATATTTCATTGGGATCTCCTTTCTAGTACTTTCAGTATATTACTTTGGGCGGTTCGAATCTGGGGAGAGGGAGGTGAGCTCCCTCTGTCAGCTCCAGCTCCCCATGCAGGGACATGAGAGAAGCCTCCCACAAGGATGGTAAAACATCAAAAACATCCTGGCGTCCCTTGGGCAATGTCCTTGCAGAGGGCCAGTTCTCTCACACCAGAAGCAACTTGCAGTTTGCAGTTTTGAGCCTTTTTGAGTTTGTTTTTGGGCTCTTTTTGTTGTGCACTAATAAACATTACTTTTACTAAAGACTAGTCTGGCGCTTTAAGGGGTCTGTCTTGCAACACTCCATGTGCCCAGAGACTCAGAAATATTAGGAATACTGTAGTCTTGATTCATTGAGCAATCTTTGTAGCTACTGATTTACTTGTGGTGGTTCAGTGCCCTCTAAGTGAAATAAATAACTCCTTATTAACCACTAAGAAACAAGCCATTTGAAGACCAAAATATTTTATCACACAAGGCAAGACAACAGTTCCTTTGCCATAAATTGAACACGTGATGTTGATCTTTTCTCTGTACTCTCATAGGGCACTTCCAGACAGGGCTTAAATCTGTTTCAGAGCGGTCTAAAGAAACCAGCTCCGAAGCGGGTTTAAGTCCCTACATCCTGGCCAAAACATCTGGGCTTTCCAATCTAGACTTTAGAGTCTACACTGCCATATAATCCAGTTCAAAGCAGATAATTTGGATTTTACATGGCATTGTAGAAGGGGTCTGAATCCCCTGTTAAACCGCTGAACTGCTGAACTTGCTGACCGAAACGTCAGCAGTTTGAATCCAGGGAGCTGAATGAGCTCCCACTGTTAGCCCCAGGTTTTGCCAACCTAGAAGTTCAAAAACATGCAAATGTGAGTAGATCAATAGTTATTGCTCTGGCAGGAAGGTAACAGTGCTACATGCAGTTATACCAGCCACATGACCTTGGAGGTGCCTACGGACAATGCCAGTTCTTTGGTTTAGAAATGGAGATGAGCTCCAACCCCCAGAGTCAGACACAACAAGGCTTAATGTCAGGGGAAAACCATTACCTTTACCTTTTACCTACCTAGAAGGGGCCTGTGTCTACATTCATATATAGACTCGAATAATCCAGTTTAACTACACTGAAGCAGTGTAGATGGGGCCCCAGATTCACCATTTACAGTTAACTACCCTATTATGGGCTTTGTTGTCCATGCAGGGAAAAAATAGTAACTACCATTCTCAGGGGAAAATGAAGAAAGATGAGAAATTGTGCGTGTCTAGGTGTCGTGGACTCTTTTCATAGTATAAACTGGGGTAATATCCACATGTATAGAATATATCTTCCTGTAGCCTTTGCTGTCTTGGTAGACCTCTAGGTGGCGGAGGAGAGTTTCCACTAAAGGGAAGTCCCTTTTGCATGATCTAGTTTTCTGATACAGTATTTCAAACTGGAAGAAAAGCAACTCAGGAAAGTTTCATGAGTAGCAAACTAGTTTTCTGAGAGGACAAAGTGTAAGAGTAGCAGAGTCAAGGGTACCTGTTGACCCCTCTAAAAGAAGCCAAGAGCTGGGGACATTCCTGATATACGTCTAACTACAGAACCTGACAGCGGGATGCCCTTTGGCAGCTGTGAAACCCGCTGGAGCTTCTTGAGACTGGATACTGTCGACACTTTATTGCTATACTGATTCCTTGGCTGGATTTCAGCTTTGTTATTTAATTCCGTGAAAGGTAAGGTTGTTTTTCTTTTACTATAAAGGAATTTTTACCTATAAGGAATTTACGCTTGGGAAATCAAGACGCTGTTCACGGCAACAATTGTGGTTCAACAGTCAGAACATTTTGCAAAAAGTATGTCGCTTTTAATATTCTGGTGGGAAAGTACCATTTTTGAAGAGATGTTTCAATGAAAGATCTCTGCTCCACTTTTCCTCCCTGTGTCTGACTAAAACGATTGTTTTTAAAGTTTGATTCAAGTATGGTCTTTATTTTAAAGTAGACACTTAATAAAGCTTGAACATAACAGATTTGTTTTTGCTTGATGACTATGTTTGGATAATATGCAAATAGGCTTAGAAGCTAAATTCTTCTTATGGGGAGACTGCCATTTTCATTATTGAACACATATACGGAACACCAATGGAATATTTTGTACATTGAATAGAACAAAGAATATCACTGCAAGACACATCAGTGCCTGCTGGAATGGGTTTGAGTGAATGTGGGGAATTACGTACCTGTAAATACAAGTTGGGAGTATGCATAGTTTTGGTTTAAGGAGAAAGCTTCTTCAGTTTTGCTTGGCAAGAGTGACAGGGAACTAGAATACAGGAGATATGAAAAAATGACCCCATTCTCTTATATCTTTGAATATATTGCTTAGTTTAGTTAATGAAAAATGTGGAAAGGCATGTAGGGACATTTATGAGTTTGTGACAATGCTTTAAAAAAAAAGCAGTGCCAATTGAAGGTGTTTTGTTAAGAAGTGTAATGATAAAGGATGACACTCTTAGCAGTAATCTGTTGAAACCCCAGTTGATTTGCATGGACCAAACACATAGGAAAAATTAAGCCAATTCAGCCAAGCAACTTTTGGCCAGCAGTGGTCACTACATTACTGAAAATGGATAGGGCAAACTCCAGAGCCTTTTACTTTGGAGTTCCATCTACTTAACACTTGTGATTAACCTTTGATGGCACAGAAGATGCAGCATTACAAAGCAGGGATTTGGCATGCTTAAATCCAACTTTTAAGAACAGCAACTGATATTCTTATCCTCCATCCTTACGAAATGCTTTCACTATGTTTTGTAGCAATATGAACATACATATTATAGAACCCAAGAATCCCATTTTGAGCCAATTTGCCTGCTATCTTGAGGCCCTTCCACACAGCCCTATATTCCAGAATATCAAGGCAGAAAATCCCACAATATCTGCTTTGAACTGGGTTATCTGAGTCCACACTCAGATAATGTGGGATTTTCTGCCTTGATATTCTGGGATATAGGACTGTGTGGAAGGGCCCTTGGGCACTGTACTAGGCCCTTTCGACACTGCCCTATATTCCAGGAGCTGATCCCAAATAATCTGGCAGTGTAGACTCAGAGAATCCAGGCCAAAGCAGATAATCTGGGATCAGATCCTAGAATACAAGGCATTATAGATCTGGCCCTAGTCACCAGCCATGCTAAATAGGGGATTCTAGGAATTTCAGTCTAAAAATACCTTTTCCATGCTCTGGGAAAGGTAATGGTCCTTCCATCACCTACTTGCCACTGTCAGGTCATACAGGAATACTATAACAAGTATACCACCTCAAAAGCAGAACTTGGAAAAAATATGGCTCCCAGAAAACCCCAACAACTGTAGTCACTGGTTGCTACAAGTTAGTCAAATGGAGGTGCAAGCAAGCCAATAAAATAATGCATTCATCAGTCTGGTTGTTTCCTAGAATCATTTAACAGTCTGTCACAGAGGAAAAGGTTCGTCCTGCCCCTAGTTCAGTCAGAACCCAACAAAGGAGGGAGGGAATCCCTAGTCACCCTAAAGAAACACTGTGTGGCTTATTTTCTTATCAACCGTCATCATTTTATTTTTGCTTATTTCTGCGTTTACTGCCTTTCGTGAGGTGGGTGCCTGAGGAAGTCAACACTTCTGTGTTCTCTGGTCCAAATCATAATATTGGGATTCTTATCATGTGTGCTGTTGTGCTGATTTAAACTCTTCGGTTCTGTACTGTTGTTGTTGTTGTTGTTGTTGTTGTTGTTGTTGTTGTTGTGTGCATACAATTTATGTGATTCTGACTTTATGGTGACCCTAGGGTTTTTCCGACAGATTTATTCAGAGGAGGGTTGCTATTTATTGGTTTTTTCTAAGAAAGCCAATTCAGCACTCAAACTACTCTTCTACATTGGATCTAAGTATATGTAAGATAAATATTTATGTCTTTAATTTTTATTTCAATAATTTTGAATTACTGAAAAATTATTGAAAAGCAGTGGCTATGAGTATCTACTACTACTACTACAGATGAGCTTGTTTTGTTATTAATATTCACACTAGTACTGTTCAGAATACTATATTATTCTGAGTACTAGTCAGAGTTCTACTACTTTTGGACTATATTTCTCAGAATCCACTGACCTATGGCCATGCTATTTTAGGGATTCTGGGAGTTATAGATAAATATAACATTTTCAAGTTCTATTACTATAGGCTGAGCTGAGCACCTCTTATCCAGAATGCCCAAATCCAAATTACTCCAACATTCAGTTTAGTCTGCCTGTGTGGCTGAGACATTGACAACTTCAATTTCTGATGGCTTAGTGTACATAATCCTTGTTTCACATCCAACTTTATTAAAACCGTTGTGTATAGAATTACCTTCAGACTAGCTAACTGTATAGGGTGTATATAAAACATAAATGAATGTGTTGTTTAGGTTTGGGTCCAGATATCTCACTATGTATGTATATGCAACAGCAAGTATTCTAAATCCAAACCATCCTCCCACAAAATCCAAAGTCCTTTTGGTACTAAACTTTTCAATTAAGGAATTATCAACCTGTATCATGCTAGATTCTATACAGCCGTGTATCTAGGATGTCAGCCTGCCTTCCTTCCTTCCTTCCTTCCTTCCTTCCTTCCTTCCTTCCTTCCTTCCTTCCTTCCTTCCTTCCATCCATCCATCCATAAATTGGAGAATGCTCACTTCCTAGCCTCTCAATATATGTAATCAATATGCTTATTCTTATTTCTTCTCGTGTACTAATGAAACATTCAAGGACATTATCCCGGTGCTGTGAGTCCACTGAATATAGGGACATTATTTGTTTTTGAGTTCCTTGGGTTTTCCTCCTGGGGTATATTCTGTGAATTGAAGACAACCAACTAATGCACTATGAGGCTCATCTTGTAATCTTTATTGGAGAAGGGCTACAAGATTTGGCATAGCAAGAGTCTCACTCCCACACCTGTTCCTCAGAGAGACAGTACTGGCCAATATCACCCTGAACTGAATTATGAGTTTGGGACAGCTGCAGAGTCAGTAGAACTGTAACAGAGCCAAACGTCAGAAACCTCAAGAAGTTAATTGGTTCAGGTGGGCAAAAGGAAGTCAGCTGAATGAGTAAGATCAGAAGCATTTAATTTAATCTTCCTTGGCTGAAAAATTCTCAAATGTTTCATTTAAAAGGCCGCCAAGGAGAAAATAATGATTAAATGCTAATGTTTCTAATTATTCCCCCAAGACATGTTCCCCATGTCTAAATATAAATGCACAAGAAGAAGGAAATAAACCAACCCGTAAGAAAAAGGAAGAACTGTGCCTTCAGCTGGGTCAGCTCTGACCTTGGTTAAACTGAGAGAAATCTGGACTTCACTTTTAGTTCCAGTAATACAATGGGCACAATAAATGTGTGAAGCAATAATTCATGGGACTGGAGCACAAGTGCATTCAGTCACATATGCTTTTATTATGCATATCATATTGCAGGCTATACCATGTGCCATACAATGTAGGTCTATAAACAAGCTCCAGCTCTGCTTTCATTTTCTTTCCTCTCCACCCTACCATTTGCCATAAAGCATCAAAAATGGGGGTGGGGAAGGCTGGAAAATCATCTGGGACAGATTTTGGGGCAACCTGGAACATGGCTGCCGGAAAGGGAATAGAGTGCCAACATGATAACACATAACCCAAAATTTGATATAAGCTAGTTATCCTATGCTCAGTGAACATATCCCAGGTAAGTGTGAACAGAACTGTAATTGCAGATTGCGAGTTCAGTAAGCCATACCCATTTCCATAACCTAAAGGTAAAATAAATGTGAAGCAATATGCCGGACAAGAGGTGATGCTACCTCTTCAACATAATTTTTTTGTGGAGCAAACAGCAGAAACCTTGAGTTTAAGACTATGTTCACTTGTACAAAATATAGAAATATTGGAAAGTATTTGAAGAAGAGCTTTGAAGTTTCCAGTTCTGTCAGACAAGCCTAGGAGCGAGCAACCAAACATGATCAAGCTATTTAGCATTTCAAAAATATGTTGAAGAAATTATTTATCTCCAGGCTACAAATACTTTATGGGGGAAGAACATATTTCATAATGAAATGCTCTATAATCCAGCAGATGAGGGTGCAATATTTAAAAACATTTTAATGCAAAAGATGATTAAACATTACAAAAACATTGCAGTAAAAGTGCAATTTGGCTATAGCTGTTCTTGAGTTCTGAGGTCTCAGGGACTGACTCTATTTCACCAGTACTTGGAGTTAGTATCACTTCTACCATTTCATAGATGAAAATACATGCAGCACATCAGAGTGTGGTCAAGACAGCAAAAGTTATTGATGAGGAAAAACAGGCAAGCTAACAAAGATTGCAGAGGTTTGCTTTTGACGGAGGCTATTCGGAAAGACAAGAAGACTCTGGCATCTTCTTTTCTTCTCTGTGAGTCCTAGTCTCCAGGACAACAGAAAACAAGCCTGCTTTCCTCTTCCTTATGACACCCTTTCACATATTTATATATGGCTATCATGTCTCCTCTTAACTTTCTCTTCTGCAGGCTAAACATACCCAGCTCCTCATAGGGCCTGGTCTCCAGACTTTTGATCATTTTAGTCACCCTCCTCTGGACACCTTCCAGCTAGTCAATATCTCTTTTGAACTGTGGTTGCCAGAATTAGACACAATATTCCAGCTGAGGTCTAACCAAAGCAGAATACAAAGGTACCATTACTTCCCTCAATTTAGAAGACACTATACTCCTTTTGATGCAGCCCAAAATCCCATTGGCTTTTTAGCTGCTGCATCACATTGATGGCTCATGTTCAACTTGTTGTCCACAAAAACTCCAAGATATTTTTCACATGGACTGTTGTCGAGCCAGACACCACCCATTCTATATCTTTGCATTTCATTTTTTTCTGTCTAAGTGTAATATGTTACGTTTGTCTTTGCTGAAATTCATTTTGATCGTTTTGGCCCAGTTCTCTAATCTGTTAAGGTCATTTTAATTTCTGATCCTGACCTTTGGAGTATTAGCGATCCCTTGTGATGACCCATGGGCCTTGTAGTCCTGCTCAGGACATTGTAATTCCTGATGAAGATGAAAACTTGGGTTTTTTACCTTCCCAGTCTGAACTGGATTCCTCTCAGCCAGATCTTTCCCAGGCAGATCTGGGAACCCTGCACCTGCAAGAAAGTTGTCTCCCAGAAGTATGTCAAACAAGCCCAGAGCTTACTTCTCCCGTGTTCTTGCGCCGGGAGTTTTGTAAACAACAGAGAAGTTTGGAATCAGCTTCGCGCAGGAGTGCGAGGATTGCAGCTAAGAATGTGGCCAATTAAGACTGCTTCTCGTGAGAATCTTTGGGGAGTCTCACATCTGGTCTCAGAGTTTAGCTTTCGGTTCTGATTCCCAGAGAACTGCTTCGGCGGGAAAGTTAGACTCTATTTAGGTGTTTTACCCGCGTAGTAACTTCGCGGAGTCAATTCGTCAGCCTACGGAGCGAGTTGTGTCTGGACAGCGCGCTCCGATTCAAGCCTCGCTCCTGCTCAAGCCTAGCCCTGCTTTCCAGCCTTCGCCTTGCTTCCCAGCCTTTGTTTATCTACGGACTTTGCCTTGTTTCCCAGGACCAATCCTTGCCTTGTTCCACGGATTTTACCAAGTTATTCCACGGACCTTGTTCTTGTTCCTAGTTACCTTGTTCCACGTTTTAAGCCTTGTTTCAAGTATCAAGTTATTTCCTAGCCTTACTCAAGTTTATGGACTAAAGGACCTTGTCATCTCCCCTCACTTTGCCTGGCAAAGTGAGTGTTTCGGTTATTGGATTACAACTTTGGACCTTAATATTTCATATTGGACATTGTTTCTTTGGACTAATTTTGACCTTCCCTGAAAGGTCTACTTCTGGACTAACTTTTACATTTGTTTTTACTAACTTTATATATTTCCTTAATAAAGATATTAGATAGAATCTGGCCTCTGCGTATGGTTATTGGTGCTCTGTAGCCTGGGTCGTGACAGTTTGACTCCGCCACCCTAAGCACCAATTAACCTCGGCCAGAATGTCTACCGGAGTCGTACCTGGGCCGAGCGGCCAGCCGATTACCTACACCATCGACAAGGATGAGGTGGACCGAATCCGTGATAAGCTCAATGCACAGGATGGAGAAATAAAGGGTTTGAAGGAACGCGGAATCCGTCTTCCGGCCATGGCGTTGCCAACCAAGTTTACTGGAGAAGCTTCTAAGGTTCATGTTTTCCGTCGCCAATGCCAAGCTTATCTAGAGGCCCGTGATGCCGAGTTTCCCCAGGAAGACATCAAGGTGGCGTGGATTTATAGTCTCCTAGACGGGCCAGCGGCTAACTGGGCGACGGCTCTGTTCGACCAAGCCTCCCCACATCTAAGGTCAGCGCAACATTTCTTGGACCACCTTAAGGCGACCTGGGGAATCGAGGACAATTTGGAGGCAGCCGGGCACAAACTCCGCCGCCTCTTCCAAGGAGACAGACCCATGTCTCAGTACATAGCCGAGTTCCGAGTGCTGGCCCACAACACCGGCTGGAACGATGTTGCCCTCAGAGGACAATTTCGGGAGGGTCTCAACATTGAAATGCTGGAGGAAATCTCCAAGGTGGATCCTCCCCAAACGCTGGAAGCACTCATCGATCAATGTTTACGGGCTGAAGTCATGATTGCCAACAGGAAGCAGTGGGTACGAGGCCAGAGCGGTAGAGCTGGGGCAAAACCCCCTGCTCCCGCCAGCGTTCAGCCACGTCCAGTGTGGAGACCCCCACCACCATCCCCATACCCCAGAGGGAGCGAGGAGGTGCCGATGCAGTTGGGCAATGTGCGTCCCAGATTAGATGCCGCCGAGAAGGCCCGCCGCCAACGCCTAAATCTCTGTTGGTATTGCGGGAATGGGGGCCACTTCGCCAGAGAGTGCCCAGCCAAAGGGAAGCCCGCCGCCCGTCTTGCGGCGGCGTCCTCCACGGAGACGAAGGCGTCTGAGGCGGCTGGCACACAGCCGGCGGGGGAAGCCAACGACCGGGTGTAGAGAGGCTCGCCAACCCGGTCAAAAAATCCATTCAAGAGCCGCCAACCGGGGTCCTGTTCCTTCTCGTGGTCACATTATGGTCAGCAAAAAGGGGACCCGTCATGATCCACGCCATGATAGACTCTGGAGCTACCAACAATTTCATTGATAGAGAGTATGCCGACTCTCTGGGATTACAATATCATGATTTCAAGAATGCCCGTGTGGTGCAAGCCATAGACGGCCGCCCCCTCAAGACGGGCCCCGTAAGTCAGTGGTCGGAACCCACCAGGATGTGGATAAGGGAACATATGGAAGAGATTTCCTTCTTTGTTACCGAGGTTCCCCATTTCCCTGTGATTTTGGGAATTCCATGGCTGACTCTCCACGACCCTAACATCTCCTGGTCCAACAGAGAACTGCAGTTTGCTTCACAGTACTGCCAAAACCATTGCCTCGTAGCCAAGGTCTGCCATGCCTCAGACACCGAGCCCATCATCACCTTGCCAAAGAAGTACTCCGAGTATTGGGATGTATTCAATGAGAAAGAAGCCGAAAAATTACCCCCACATAGACCTTATGACTGTGCCATTGACTTGGTGGAGGGGGCCCCGATCCCGCGAGGGCATCTTTACTCCCTGACTGAACCAGAGCAAGAAGCTCTCAGGGAATTCATAGAGACAAACCTTCGCAAGGGATTCATCAGACCCTCTCAATCCCCAGCCGCCTCCCCAGTGATGTTTGTGAAGAAGAAGTCAGGGGAACTACGCTTGGTGGTGGACTACAGAGCATTGAACAATATCACCAAGCGGAACAGCTATCCCCTGCCCTTAATCTCGGATCTACTGGATCGGCTTCGAGGAGCCAAGGTTTACACCAAGCTGGATCTTCGGGGGGCTTACAACTTAGTTCGCATCAGGGAAGGGGACGAGTGGAAGACCGCCTTCCAGACCAAATTCGGATTATTCGAGTCCCGAGTTATGAATTTCGGTTTATGCGGAGCTCCCGCAACGTTCCAGCATTTTGTCAATGACATTTTTCGGGACTATCTAGACAGGTTCTTGATAATCTACCTGGACGATTTTTTGGTGTTTTCTAGATCACAATCAGAACATGAGAACCACGTCAAAATGGTGTTACAACGATTGCGGGATCATGGACTTTATGCCAAGCTGGAAAAATGCGCCTTTGATCTACAAGAGGTAGATTTCCTTGGTTACCGTATCTCGCCTCTAGGGCTTTCCATGGATCCAGCCAAGGTTTCAGCAGTATTGGAATGGCGGGCGCCAACTAACAAGAAAGAGGTGCAGCGTTTCTTGGGGTTCGCGAACTATTACCGCAAGTTCATTCCAGATTTTGCCCGCTGGTCCGACCCCATCACTAGCTGCATCCGTGGAAAGCAGCCTTTCCGCTGGACTGATCAAGCAGAGAAAGGGTTCCAGCAACTAAAGAAACTATTCACCTCCCAGCCAATTCTACAGCACCCAAATCCTGGAACCCCTTTTGTTGTGCAAGCGGACGCCTCTGATGTGGCAATTGGGGCTGTACTCTTACAACCGGTGGGAGATCACCTCCATCCCTGTGCCTTTTACTCTCGCCAACTAACCACACCAGAGAGGAATTACACCATTTGGGAAAAAGAACTACTGGCCATAAAGGCAGCCTTTGAAACTTGGAGACATTGGCTAGAAGGGGCCAAATTTCCCATTGAAGTCCATACTGATCATCGTAATCTAGAACATCTAAGAACTGCCCGCAACCTAAATCAGAGGCAGCAGCGTTGGGCTTTATTCTTCGAACGTTTCGACTTCCAGATTCATTATGTGACCCCAGCCCAGACCAAGCAAGCAGACGCCCTGTCACGTAAACCGGAATACGCTGCAGGTCGCAAGGAAACCTTTGAATCCCAACTATTACAACCCGAGAACTTTGCCACGCTCACAGTGGGGAACACCAAATCCATTCCCATTGGTTCAACTTCCTCTACCCCAGGGCCCATCTGTGCTCAAGAAATCAGGGCTAGTCAGCAAGCAGATGCCTGGGCGCAGGATCAACTTCGTCAAGGTCTGCATTTTCCTTTTTCGCTTAAGGATGGGCTGCTTTGCTATAGAAATCATGTTTATATCCCACCCGGACCGGGCAGGGAAAAAGCGCTTCGTCTGTGTCATGACAGCAAACCAGCAGGACACTTCGGACTATTTAAAACCATGCATCTGATCCTAAGGGATTTTTGGTGGCCCAAGATCCGCAAGGATGTGGAAAAATATGTCAACACCTGCCCAGTATGCCAGCGCTCCAAGATAAGAAGGGAGAAGCCCTCAGGGCTTTTACACCCCCTTCCTACCCCATCTCGCCCATGGGAAATAATTTCTGCGGATTTCATCACTGACCTACCACCTTCCTGTGGATTCACCACGATCTTAGTGGTGGTGGACCTTTTCACCAAGTTAGCCCATTTCATTCCCTGCGAAGGCCTCCCCACGGCCAAAGAGACTGCGGATCTATTCCTTCAACATGTTTTCAGACTACATGGATTGCCCAAGAGTTTAGTCACAGACCGTGGATCTCAATTCACCTCTCGTTTTTGGAAGGCGCTACAAAAACTATTGGGCATAGACTCTCGCTTATCTTCAGCTCATCATCCTCAAACAGATGGGCAAACGGAGCGCACCAATGCCACTTTGGAGCAGTATCTTCGCTGTTATGTAAACTACCAACAGGACAATTGGGCTTCTCTGTTACCACTATCTGAGTTTGCCTACAACAATGGAGTTCAAGCTTCTACAAAAGAAACGCCGTTCTTTGCAAACTACGGCTTCCATCCACGTTTCTTTCCCCCTGTCATTGAAACTTCAGAAGTTCCCGCAGCAGAGGATTGGCTGCAGGAACTCACAGCGGTGCAACAACTTTTGCTCCAGCAACTGGACCAAGCCAAGGAGGACTATAAACGCCACGCTGACAAACACCGCCAGCCGGGCCCCGAAATCAAGGTAGGAGATCGGGTTTTTCTGTCCACTCGCTTCCTGCCCTCCCACCGCCCTTGCCGGAAGTTAGATGCCCGTTTCATTGGTCCCTATCCAGTGGTGGCGCAATTAAACCCCGTGACTTTCAAACTCCAACTTCCGCGTTCAATGCGCATCCACCCAGTGTTTCACCGTTCCCTGCTCCTTCCGGCGGATGGTGTGCGTCCTGATACAGACCAACCGGCCCCCCCTCCTGTTTTGATGAATGGGGAGGAGGAGTTCGAGGTTGAGGACATTTTGGATTCTCGCTTTCACCGCCGCCGCCTACAATATCTCATTGACTGGGTGGGTTTTGGCCCTGAGGAGCGCTCTTGGGAAGACGCCTCCAATGTCCATGCTCCTGAGCTAACCCGTCGCTTTCATCAGACCTATCCCGCCAAGCCGCGTCCTCGCGCCTCGGGGAAAGGGCCCCAGTTTGGGAGGGGCCTTGAGGAGGGGGATAGTGTGATGACCCATGGGCCTTGTAGTCCTGCTCAGGACATTGTAATTCCTGATGAAGATGAAAACTTGGGTTTTTTACCTTCCCAGTCTGAACTGGATTCCTCTCAGCCAGATCTTTCCCAGGCAGATCTGGGAACCCTGCACCTGCAAGAAAGTTGTCTCCCAGAAGTATGTCAAACAAGCCCAGAGCTTACTTCTCCCGTGTTCTTGCGCCGGGAGTTTTGTAAACAACAGAGAAGTTTGGAATCAGCTTCGCGCAGGAGTGCGAGGATTGCAGCTAAGAATGTGGCCAATTAAGACTGCTTCTCGTGAGAATCTTTGGGGAGTCTCACATCTGGTCTCAGAGTTTAGCTTTCGGTTCTGATTCCCAGAGAACTGCTTCGGCGGGAAAGTTAGACTCTATTTAGGTGTTTTACCCGCGTAGTAACTTCGCGGAGTCAATTCGTCAGCCTACGGAGCGAGTTGTGTCTGGACAGCGCGCTCCGATTCAAGCCTCGCTCCTGCTCAAGCCTAGCCCTGCTTTCCAGCCTTCGCCTTGCTTCCCAGCCTTTGTTTATCTACGGACTTTGCCTTGTTTCCCAGGACCAATCCTTGCCTTGTTCCACGGATTTTACCAAGTTATTCCACGGACCTTGTTCTTGTTCCTAGTTACCTTGTTCCACGTTTTAAGCCTTGTTTCAAGTATCAAGTTATTTCCTAGCCTTACTCAAGTTTATGGACTAAAGGACCTTGTCATCTCCCCTCACTTTGCCTGGCAAAGTGAGTGTTTCGGTTATTGGATTACAACTTTGGACCTTAATATTTCATATTGGACATTGTTTCTTTGGACTAATTTTGACCTTCCCTGAAAGGTCTACTTCTGGACTAACTTTTACATTTGTTTTTACTAACTTTATATATTTCCTTAATAAAGATATTAGATAGAATCTGGCCTCTGCGTATGGTTATTGGTGCTCTGTAGCCTGGGTCGTGACATCCCTCCTAATTTGGAGTCATATGCAAACTTGATAAGCATGCCTTCTAAACCTTCATCCAAGTCATTAATAAAGATGTTGAATAGAACTGGGCCCAGAACTGAACCCTGGGCCCAGGACCGAGCCCACTCCACTCGTCACTTCTTTTCAGGATGAAGTGGAACCGTTGGTGAGCCCTTTTTGGGTTCAGTCACTTAACCAATTCCAGATCCACTTAATAGTAGCATTGCCTGGCCCACATTTAACTAGTTTGTTTGCAAGAAGGTCATGGGGGACTTTGTCGAAGGTCTTACTGAAATCAAGATATGCTACATCCACAGCATTCCCTGCATCTACCAAGTTTGTAACTTTATTGAAAAAAGAGATAAGATTAGTCTGGCATGACTTGCTTTTGAGAAATCCATGTTGACTTTTAGCAATCACAGCATTCTTTTCTAAGTGATTGCAGACTGCCTCCTTAATGATCTGCTCCAGAATCTTTCCTGGTATTGATGTCTGGCTTATTGGATGGTAATTGTTTGGGTCCTCATTTTTCCCCTTCTTGAAGATAGGGTCATCATTTGCCCAATATAAGTTATGTGTTATTTTAAATCTCATTTTGTCCAGCCACAATACAAATAATAATAATAATAATAATAATAATAATAATAATAATAATAATACAAACAGAGGCACAACTATGTGGCCCAAATGATTCATTGGAACTTATGCCTCAAGTACCACCTCCCAGCAGCAAAGATCTGGTGGGATCACAAACCTGCAAAAGTATTGGAAATTGAGCATGCAAAGATACTGTGGGACTTCCGAATCCAGACTGACAAAGTTCTGGAACACAACACACCAGACATCACAGTTGTGGAAAGGAAAAAGGTTTGAATCATTGATGTTGCCATCCCAGGTGACAGTCGCATTGACGAAAAACAACAGGAAAAACTCAGCCGCTATCAGGATCTCAAGATTGAACTTCAAAGACTCTGGCAGAAACCAGTGCAGGTGGTCCTGGAGGTGATGGGCACATTGGGTGCTGTGCCAAAAGATCTCAGCTGGCATTTGGAAACAATAGACATTGACAAAATTACGATCTGCCAACTGCAAAAGGCCACCCTACTGGGATCTGCACGCATCATCCGAAAATACATCACACAGTCCTAGACACTTGGGAAGTGTTCGACTTGTGATTTTGTGATACGAAATCCAGCATGTCTATCTTTTTTGCTGTGTCATAATAAAATAATAATAATAATAATGTAATAACTTTATTCTTATACCCCGCCTCCATCTCCCTGAAGGGACTCAGGGCAGCTTACATAAGAAAAGCAATCCATACATTTAAAACACAATATAATAACATAGTTATAAAACAACATAACATAACAATTATTAAAACCAAGACATCAATTGCTATGTACAGAGGGTGATTAGTGCAAAACTCTGAGTAAAGTCCATGAGTAAAATAGAGACAGGCGGGGAAGGACAGGGAACCGATCATGTTAAAACACTAAAACCTATAAAATGGGGGGCAATATTAAAGTGTGGCAATGTTTGAAAACAAGATACATGGCTGGTGGCCTCTTCACTCAAAAGTGCACCAGAACATCCATGTTTTTAGACTCTGGCGGAAGATTCTTTCATTTCATTCTTGAAAGGGTTTGTGATCCAAAAAGGATGGCACTGGTATAAACATATGAGGCCCAGAAGCAGATGTGTGTTGTCAAATTAGCCTATAATATAACAAGTGAACTGATGAAGGAATTCACTTATTTTAGTCCTTTAGAGATCATGGGCAGGCTTGTGGGAAAATAAGAGTAATCCTTCTCTAGGAGAAACAACTGAGTCATCATGACATAATACTGTCATAGCACACCCTTCCCCACTCAGAATATACAGGTGTGAAGTAAATAAGATGTGTTTACTTCTGCAGCCCTCTTGCTAATGCCCTGGGGCACACTGAATGTAGCTGAATAGCTTCATAGCAGTTTTCTAGTTGCAGAGTTCTGGCATTCAGACCAAAACAATGCTATTGATCTTTATGGGAAAGCTCCTGAAGAGACCCACCTGTCCACACAAGGCAGCCCAGCGAGGTCCTTATAAAACCTATGTTTTGGCAACTCCCTGGAACATCATAAATTGGTGGTGGTGGGGATGGTGGCCTGCCAGGTGCACTGGTGTGATCTGAGAGATAACGTTCAATAGTAATTACTCCTTGACAGTTGGCAGCTCATGAGATTTGAGACAAGAACACTGCCAATAAGTGGTGCCAACACGTTCGAAATCTAATTTGGAGTTTAAAATTTAATATGCAATTTTGATTACAGTCAGTCCTACATATATACAAATTCCTTGTCCATGGATTGAACCAATCACTATTGATTATTTTATTTCTAAAAAACAACAATTGATTTTGCCATTTTACATAGGGAACACATTTTGCAATGACATTGGGACTTCAGCATCCATTGATTTTGGTCTCTACAAGGGGTCCTGGAACCAAACCCCAGTGGGTAATGAGGTCCCACTGTTTTTGCTGACATATTTTAAAATGTGAAAAGTGAGGGAAGCAGTGTTTTGAGTATTCGGCTATGATTTTGGAGACTATGACTTTGGAGAAGCAGCAGTTTGAGTATCAGGCTATGACTTTTGAATTCCCACTCAACCATGGAAGCCCACTGGATGACCAGGGTAACTCCCACTCTCTACATTGGAGGAAGACAAAGGCAACCACCTCTGAACAAATATTGTCAAGAAAACTCCATGTTAGGTTTTCCTTAGGGTTGCCATAACTCAGTAACAACTTGAAGTCACACAACAAAAGTTGGCAAAAAGTCTCAAGTCTTCATTTTTTATGTTGTAACTATTTTAATTTGTCCCAGAGAAACAAAAGAGAGTTTGTTGAACTAAAACTGTAGCCTTTTGTAGGTAAACCTGTTTATTTGTGTGCATTGGGTGGAGCTTCCTTGATTGCTTGCTTGTTAGGGTTCCGTCGTTCTGGTGTGACTAGCCTCAGGCAGGCCCATAGCCAGGATTTTGAGGCCTTCTCGCGGACCACCCTGAGAATTTGGGGGGGGGGGGCTGAAGCCCTCAAGCCCCCCCCCCCCCCCGGCTACATTCCTGGCCGCAGGTCATCTGCCCAAGGTCTCAGGTAAAGAAAGCAAGATGAGGATGCAATGTTTTTTAGTTTTCTCTATTCTACTCACTCTCCATAGCAAATTTTCAGGATGATAAGGAATTATAATTTTTTAAAAGTTACTTGTTAATAATGGTGATATGTATTTTGAAGAGGCATGAATACGGGGTAAAAGGAAGAAACATGCCAAAACGAAAGTATATCAAGCAAACCTTTGTTGTGGCCGCCTTCTATCTGGAAATCTACATCCTGAATGTGAAAGACCATGTGGATAACAGGATAGGTCTTCACAGTCAAGGTCCTTCCATAATGGGTTTTTGAATGAACCTGAGGTGTCCAAATGATGCCTCAGGTAAATCCAGATTAATCCAGAGTAAACTGGGATTTCTTGATTTATTCTGGATTTTAAAAACACCTGAAAAGATCCAGACCTGGCTGAGTTCTCAGGCCCCTTGGAAAAAGCTTCTGACCTGTCAAAACTTTATAGAGGGGAGGATTTTTCCCCTCCACTCTCCAAAGCTCCTGACGTCATTTTGATAGGAGAAATGGGGGGTTTAGCTAGGTATCCTCCTGTTTCGACCTCTAGTCAACACAGAAAAGCATATAGCCATCTCCCTGTGATTTGGGCCCTCTGTGTGGCCTAAATCGTGAAAGGAATCAGGACTTTAAATCCCAGTTCCTTTCGCTATTTGGGCCTATCTGGAAGAGCCCTCAGTTATGGACCCATCACCAAGATTCTACCTTTGCAAGACAATTATACTCAGCCACAAGGGATTGTCTATGATGATGACCTGAAGACAGGAATTTTTCAAGTGTAGGCAAACAGAATTTTGTCCCGTCCCCCCCAAACCAATCACTGAAAAATAAAAGTGTTGGATAAGTGAAAATGTTTGATAATAAGGAAGGATTAAGGAAAAGCCTATTAAACATCAAATTACATTAAGATTTTACAAATTAAGCACTAAAACATTGTGTTTTACAACAAATCAACAGAAAAAGCAGTTCAATACCTTGTGGAGGCAGGCCGCAGAAGACAGGAGTTGCCTCGATGGCGCCCCCAACAAGATGGCGCCACAGGCAACTGCCTAGTTGGCCTTGTGGTTGAACCGCCTCTGCCTGAAGATGTAAGGTTGGTCCGAGTTGTGGCTACCTGGTATAACACTGAAAGAGAGCAGTGTAGTTGGCAAGAAGGTCAAGCCTTTTTTTTCAGTGATGCCTCAACATCCTTGAAATTCCTTTACTTTGGTTCCTTTCTTGTTCTTTTCAGAAGAATTCAATTTCACTGATTTGTATTGTTGGCTCACTACATTTTGACTTGATTTTGTTTATGGGTGATTTTGCTGTTTATTGTATTGCTATTTTAATCCTAGACTGAATCCACACCAAGGCTACATCCCAGCTCCAGTGAGAGTATCCTACCCCATTTTAATGCCACTAACAGTGCATGAACCATTATAATCCAAAAACAATTTGGTATTGACAGCTACCCCTTTTCCCACATTGGTACAAATGGGAGTTTCCTATCATGTTCACATAAGCTGTGGGTTTTTTTCTTCCCGGCATACAGGTGGGTGTAGGTATTTCCACATAAATCTATCAACTAATAGCCTTTCTTCTCTCTCTGTTAATTTTACCACACACCTGCACTCCAACTGGATGGCTCCCTCACCCGAATTTCCTTCTTCTATAACCCTGGGAATCAGTTTAGGAAACAACATTTAAAATTCCCTCTATCCTTCCTTCTGAATCCTCTGCCCCAATCTTGTCAGAGTGAATGAGTGAGTGAAATCCTGTACAAAAGTACCTCTGAGCAACTCTGTCCAAATTCAGAGATACAGCTGAATAATCATGTATAAGATTGTATTGTTGAGTACTGAAATAAATAAAATTAGTGATGGGGTATGGATATAGTTCTACTTCTTGGACACAGACTAATACAACTACTTTTTTATTGTCCAAATTGTGTGATTGCTTTTGGGTATGAAAACCTATTTACAGTGGCAGGCTATCTTTTAACACTCTAGAAGAAATTAATAATACCATAAAATATAACGAGTAGTGTATTCTGAAAACTTATAATGTGCATGGAGCTACAGTCTAATATCCAGTTATTAAGAGAACGTATCTCTGTGCCTCCACCTGTCTACTTGATAGATTAAAATAAATAGCAGAATTACACAAGATTGCAGTTCTACTCAGGTCATACTATTTCTAAGTGGATGTTCAGTGAATCATATGTTCTGTATTTTTTAGCAGAATTGGGATTCTTGGATACAAATAACAACAACAAAAAATATTACATATACCAGTATTTGCAGCTGCACTATGTTGAGCCTATTGGAAGAGACGTGACTTTAAAAACATACATATAAATATCAACCCTATTTTGGCATAGATTCTAAATAGCTATCCTTTTTGACATGGCTAGCTCCCTGAGGTCTATCTTTTACGTAATTTCTCGTTCTGATTTATTACCTTTTTTCCTTGGAATGATCTTATTGGTCTAGGTAATTTTAGCATTTTTCCTTTTTTTTCTCCCTAGATAATATACTGGTCCATGGATTTATGTTTTCCTAGCTGTTTTCAAGCTGCATTGAAATTATTAGGTTGTGTTATAAGTAGAAGTGCTTTAGATGAATCCCAGCTTTCTTGTAATGTACAACTTAATATCAATATTGCACTGTTGATAATTTTAGTTTTGGTTTGCCTTTGATTAAAGTCCCCACTTTTTAAAATATAATCTTCTTTGACCTATTCTTTCTCCAGAAGCTTATTTCCTTCCTTATATATTTATGTGTTTCTTTCACATACAGTGTGATTTAAGGTACAGGTTATTACCCATAAAGCTCTAAACGGTTCAGGACCCGCCTATCTTTGTCCCCTATGAACCCACCCGATCGCTGAGATCTTCCGGGGAGGCCCTTCTCTAACTTCCACCCTCCTCACAACTGTGTTTGGTAGGGACGAGAGAGAGGGCCTTCTTGGCCGTGGCTCCCCGACTCTGGAACTCCCTCCCCAGGGAGATTAGGTTGGCTCCCTCTCTACCTTCCTTCAGGAAACAACTGAAAACTTGGATGTTTCGGCAGGCCTTAATTAATCAGCCCCAGAGGCCCCCATGACTAAATAGTGGTTGTGAATGTGAAACAGTTATTATGGAACTATTGCCGTGATTGCAGCTCTCCTCTCACCGATTCTTTAGTCAACAGAATAACAACAATACAAAATTGAACTAAAAGTGATATGCTGGTGTATATCCCTATATTTATGAAAACAAATGGATATACAGCAGCATATCCCTGTTTCTGAACCGCCACATCCAACCTTCTTTAAGAAGCGCTCAGATGTTGAGACCCTAACACTCTGTTCCCAAACTTTCAAAAACTGAGATAATTACTATGCTGCAGATGGAGAAAGGATTTTTTTGTATCTGGGATGTTTCTCCACCTGATCTTGTCAGAGACAGAACGCCAGCAAGTAAAACAAAACTCAGTTTATTGAGGTTACAGAACTAAAAACGCCCGTAGGAAACAAAGAACAGGGCAAACACTTGACTTCAGTGTGATAAGAAACAAAAAAACAGCTCAGTTTGAGCTTAAACGGTTCAAAGGGATAAACCGGGTTAAACAGAAGTATAATCCGGATTAAATAAAAGTGCTTACTTCAGCCTGGCAAACAATGCAAACAAAAGGGAAACAGCAGGAGACAAAATGTAAACAACAGACTGGTGGCAGATTCCTCTCTGCTACTCAGAAACAGCAGGGGAATAAACCAGGCTTGTTTATTCCTTCCTGCAGCGAGCGAAAGAGTGGTCGTAGTCAGAATTCAGTTTAGGATTCAGCAGCCCACGATATCCAGGTCCAGGCATAGCAGTCAGGGTAACGGCAGTCAGCAGGGTCCCAATCCGGTCCAGAGGTCTACAGCCAAGTGAAGTCTTCAAGAAATCCAAAGGTCTCACCGATAGCCAGCAGAAGGGATAATCCGGAATCGAAGTCAGTCAGTCCAGCGTCAATTCAGTGCGAGTAGGTATTGCCCGTCAAAAAGACGACGGAGGTCAAGCTATCGAGATTAAACACAAGTTGCACAGAGAAAAACCCCACACAGTTCCTCCCTCCGTCTATGCCCAGTGTCCTTGGTAAACTTACGTATCCAGTAACAAATCACACCCGTCTTCAGGAAGTTCCCAAACAAAAGCCCAAGCGTCCGTCCAGATTACCTTGCCCAACGCAATTAGACATTGGTCCCAAACCCCATTTTATCCCAGTTCAAGCTCATCATCACTGTCAGCTGCCATCCCAATTCCAGGCGCCCCATCATCATCATCCTCATCAGAGCTTAAGCACCTTTGACTACGCTCCACAGCATCCCCAGCTGTGGATCCCGCTCCATCCCTCCAGCCAGTCCATGGGTCTGATCCTGCAACCCGCCAATCACCTCCCATGCTTTCATTGCCTGTTTCCCCAACACCCAAATCCTCCCTCACACGAGTCCATTCCATGTCGTCCTCCTCCGAGCTGGCCATCTCTTCCTCCAAACCCTGAGAAAAACCCTCAAATGACTCCTCATCTGTCGGGTCTGTAAACAAATCCCGGAGCCGTTTCCTTTCACGCTCCTCGAAAGAGTCTGACTCTCGAGGAGTCTTATGACCCCTTCTTCTATTACCGGAGCCCGAAGGCTCAACCATAACAGATCTTGTTGTGGTAATTGTGTAGTATTGTTCTTTTTTCTATGCAGGGGTGGACCTCTTTATTTATTTATTTTATATCCCACCTTTCTCGCAAGATGGAATTCAAAATGACTTAGAATATTTTTTTTAATTACTTTTTTGGACTTCAGTTCTCACTAGACAACATGGCTGTGACCATGCAGGTTGTAGTCCAAAAAGATACATAAGACTGTATCCTTTTATGCACAAGATTGTAGTCTTCACAGTGTCAGTATGTTCGTATGTATAAGATCAGCCTATAAATCCAACAGCCCCACTGAACTCAAAAGGCAATTCAGCAGCACAAAGGACTAAATGTCTCACTTACTGTTTTACTCACCCTCCGTTGTCATTTATTTTTCTTAAAATTACCTATATCTTGCCCTCCACCTAAAATAAAGATATCTTCCCTACTTGGGATGTTACATATCTTTGTGAAGCTGAGCCAAAGGAACGTCACTTCTTCGGTGTCATTTTGGTCCAATTTCAAATGGAAGTAGGTAATTATTATTATTTTGCTGTTGCTGCTGCTGCTGTTTGAGAACATAGACCTGACTGAAATGCATAGCTATATTTTGCCCTTCAGGTGATATTAGCGGAAGCTTTGAGGTAAGGTTTAGGGTAAAGAAGTCCATTTCTGAAACAAGATGAAAGTTAAGCAATTAAAGGATGAGGCTCATATTTAATTTTCTCCTGAAAATGTAATTTTTCATGAAGTGACAACCTCTAGCTCTTTTTAAGTTTTATAGCTGTTCCACATTTGGCAGCAAGAACAGGAAGCCATCTGTAGCAGGCCAGGATCATTGTAGGCTTATTCACCTATAGATATGGGGGGTGGGAGATTAAAAGCAATGAACACTTTCAATGAAAACTTTGAAGATGTGCAATGTAGGATGTTTGTTTCAGCCTGAGGGCTTGAGCTCTACAAACAATAATAGTGGAACACTGATATATTTTTAAGGTGGATATTGTAGTACAAGATCAGACAGAGGTGTAAGGATCGAAGTTTTTACAGCCCATTTTGAGCATGTTTAAGAGGTTAGACCACATTTGTCAAACTCAGAGACTGCAGTCCAAATCCGGCTTGCCATGTCATTTTATGTGGCTCTCTGAATGCTGGATTACAACTCATGTATCCTTCATTATTAGATACCATGACTAGAGCAGATGGGTGTTGTGATACAGTAACATCTGGAAGGCTGAAGTTTGTTTGGTTTAGTCAGGATAATGGGTATTGAATTTAAATACAAAGCTTGTGGATATGAGGTCTGACTTTAAAATGTCCTTTTACTTTTCTCCAATCTCAGAGCCACCCGTGCTATTGGGTTGCAATTCCCATTATCCCCAGTCCGCATGGTGGATGATCAAAAGTGCTGTCATTCAATAGCATCTGGGGATCCCAACTGGGTAAAAACTAGAGCACCAACCGCTATATATAAAAAATGTTGGCCCTTTTTATACACAGATTCTTCATCCATGGATTCAATGGTCCTTTGAAGGCAACCATGAAGTGATGTGGCCCTTTGTGAAAATGAGTTTGACACCCCTGGGGTAGACCAATTCTAACCATCTCTGACCACGAAAGGTGAGAATAGCCAGCATATGTCCCTCAGAGGAACGTGAGGCAGCCAAAAAAAGTATATTATGTTTGAAAAATAGTTCAAGCCAAGTGTGATAAACACAAGACATAAAATTATTACTATTCATAAAAGAGGAGACCACTGCCCACTTTGAAGCTGCACATGAACACTAAGTATGTGAACAGCAGAATGAGGAAACACACAGGACATCTTTCTTATTTCATGGTGGTGAGAAGTGCTTATTTCTAGATTTGCATTTATAATATTAATTGTTATATGCCTTCAAGTTGAGCTAGAATCACAGAAATCCTCACCTAGAGTTTTCTTGGCAACATTTTTTTAGAGGGGGTTTACCATTATCTTCCCCGAGATGGTGTTACTTGGCTCACTCAGTGGGTTCCTTCAAATCAGGAGGAATTCAAACCCTGGTCTCCCAAGTCTTACAGTCGTTCCACAATACATAATTTTAGCAATATACTTACACTATAACAGCTGTAGTTTCATCCTGTGAAATTCTGTGATTTTCAGTTCAGGGAGGAATACTTTAATTTCTCTACCAGAGAACTCTAGTGCCTTACCAAGATACAAATCATAGGATTCCATAGGATGCAACCATGGCAGTTAAAGTGGAATTATAATGTCATAATCTCACAGCATAGGAGCCCCGGTGGCGAAGTGTGTTAAAGCACTGAGCTGCTGAACTTGCAGACCAAAAGGCTGCAGATTCAAATCCCGGGAGTGGAGTGAGCGCCCACTGTTAGCTCCAGCTTCTGCAAACCTAGCAGTTCAAAAACATGAGAATGTGAGTAGATCAATAGGTACCGCTCTGGCGTGAAGGTAATGGCGCTCCATGCAGTTATGCCGGCCACATGACCTTGGAAGTGTCTACGGACAACGGCAGCTCTTCGGCTTAGAAATGGAGATGAGCACCAACCCCCAGAGTCAGACATGACTGGACTTAACGTCAGGGGAAACCTTTACCTTTTACCTTTAATCTCACAGCAGTCAAACTGCTACATCATATTGTCCCTCACATGATACAATTTAGTAGAAACTATAAATGTCCTTATGAAAGAATTATTTCGTATATGGGGGAGCGGGGAGGCCATCTTCAGAGTATTCTGAAAAATCCCATTCTGTGAATACATTCAAAAGAATGCCAAGAGCCTTGGAGGGGATATTCTTAGAGTAGAACTATTGAAAACAATAGTCATAACTAACACATGCCATTGATTCTGACTGGTTGTTTTAAGCACGATTAAATCTTGATACAACTTATCTAATAAAGTCTTTCTGATCCTTTGTAAGGATGGTTCAGCTTTTAGCTGCTGTGATACATTATCAGGTAATGTTTTTAGACTGGATTATATTGATTGTAAATCTCTTCAGAAATTTAGAAAGTTAATATTCTGGCATACTTGTTCACCGTGTGCTAGAATGACAACTTTGTGCCAGAATAGTTACATGGAACAGCATTTGAAGTACAGTATGAGTTACAGCGATAAGCACAAGAACGGCTAAAGTACAGTTAATTTTTAAAAGCCACCTCTACTTTTACATGTAATAAAAACAGTTACTTTTTCTAACACTAGGATGATACAAACTGCTGTAGTGTGAAGTCTAATCTTCCATCTATATCATTGTCAGTAGATACCAATGTGTGATGAATGCTGATAAGGAGAGCTATTGCTAGTTTTGATCAGTGCACTTCTTAATTATTTTATTTTTTTAATAACCCCCAATTGTAAACCAAGCTACTGTTTAGTTCAGCAAGTTTTAGGATAGGAGCATTTTCTGAGAGCAGCACCCCAGTACAGAATATTGTCTTTCAGAGAATTACTTTCCATGTCTAGATAAGAAGCGTTGTAATTATTTTAATTGCTTGCAAATGGCAGCTCATGATATGTATGTCTTTCTTCTAATTTGTGGGAGAAAAGGGTTTTTCCAGGTAGTCAAAACAAGCATGCCCTAACCAGAGCTCAATCTTTGGACTACAGATCTCAGAATCCTGCAGCCAGTGTAGCTGCTTGGAGAATGTTGTGTTTTGAAAATTTGTTTTAAAATAAGTTTCCCACATTGTAGCAGGAAACAGTTTAATCCTAAATTAGATCACCAGTCTATCTAGTTTACTATTAACCCCAAGACTAACTAGTAAAGGGCTCACTATGAATATGAAGACAGGTTCTTTTTTCAGCCCTACCTGCAAATGTCAGGGACTTTCTGCATTCAAAACACATGTTTAGAGAGAACATGCAAAACACATGCTCCTAAAGAGAACAATTTGGTGAAAAGATACCTTGGCCTACCATACTGACTCCACATGTTTATGTTAAAAACCCATTGATGGATCCAGAGGAGCTTACCTGTTCAAATGTATCTCCCTCTATGATCAACCTTGAAGATTAAGATCATCAGGGGGAGGCCCTGCTCTCGGTCCCACCACCCTCGCAAGCACGACTGGTGGAGACGAGAGACAGGGCCTTCTCAGTGGTGGTCCTTGTCAGTGGAACTCCCTCCACAATGAAATCAGGATAGCCTTCCTCCCTACTGTCCTTCAGGGGAAAAAAACATAAGACGTGGCTGTGAGACCAATCATTTGAGCAGTAATTGAAGCAGTGCAATAATGAGATTGAATTAATGTGATTGACAAATGCACTGGCCTTAGACCAGGGGTCCCCAAACTAAGGCCCGGGGGCTGGATGCGGCCTATTGAAGCCATTTATCCGGCCCCCACGGCACATGGGCAGAAGGGGGTTGGGCTAAATGACCCAAGGGATCTCTTCTTCTCTTCCAACCCTTCTTATTATTATTATTATTATTATTATTATTATTATTATTATTGTTGTTGTTATTATTATTATTATTATTAACAACATTGAGGCTGGGTGGCCATCTGTCAGGGGTGCTTTGCTTGTGCTTTTGGTGCACAAAGGCAGAAGGGGATTGGACTAAATGGCCTAAGCGGTCTCTTCCAACCCTCTTTATATTATTATTATTATTATTATTATTATTATTATTATTATTATTATTATTATTATTAACAACATTGAGGCTGGGTGGCCATCTGTCAGGGGTGCTTTGCTTGTGCTTTTGGTGCACAAAGACAGAAGGGGGTTGGACTAAATGGCCCTAGGGGTCTCTTCCAACCCTCTTTATTATTATTATTATTAATAATAATAATAATAATAATAATAATAATAATAATAATAATAACATTGAGGCTGGGTGGCCATCTGTCAGGGGTACTTTGCTTGTGCTTTCGGTGCACAAAGGCAGAAGGGGATTGGACTCTATGGCCCAAAGGGTCTCTTCCAACACTCTTTTTTTTTTGTTATTATTGCTCGGTGGCCAACTATAGTCCAGCCCTCCAATGGTCCAAAGGATCGTGAACTGACCCCCTGTTTAAAAAGTTTGGGGACCCCTGCCTTAGACTATTATTTGAATTTGCGTGATTTTAGTTGATGTTATAATTGAGGTATTAATTGTCTGGTTTTTTAATTGTAATTGTTTATTTTTGGAATTGTATGTTGTTGGCATCAAATTGTTACCTGTTGTAAGGCCACCCTTTGGGGTGAGAAGGGTGGGATACAAATGTGGGAAATAAATAAATACATTGTATGTGGCAAGCTCTGTTATGTTCTTCTGGTTTCATCTTGTTGCAGTTTCCTGTCCCATTTAAAATCCCAGATGGAAGACACCATTTCTTAAACCTAATTCATGATTATGGAGGAGGGTCTAACTTATGCTTTTCCCCATTAAAGTTAATAATTTTCAAACAGAAATGCCATAAGCAAAGACGTCTGTGCCCATTACCTATGTCTTGGCACTCAGTGTGTTAAATAAAAAATATGCAAAATTGGTAATTAGATGTAACCAGAATGTTAGGTAAAATGCTACAAGCCTCCAGGCCTTTCAGCATGTTCTAAAGTTGCACAGAAAAAGTTGTCTAACCATAGGTTAGACTCTGAGGCTTTTGAACTGGGCAGATTTCCTTTCAGAACATCAATTAAAAAGTTGATTTATCTCTTCTCATCTTGCACACCTTTCCAAGATAGAGCATTGCTCCGCCTTCTCAGTATCAAATGCTAAAATGAAATAGGGTCTAAAAACACCCACTTAACTTTAGAGTTATTTGCCTGTTGTGATGGAACAGTATAAGGATGAGAAGGAAGCAATGGTAAGACTTCTATTCATTTATAGTTGTACACTCAAATGGATTTTTCTTCTGAGATGTCATAGTTTAGGCTTCACTCTTTCATCTTTGGCTGGAACTGCATTATATTGTCAACTGCATTATGTTCCAGACTGCATTATATGGCCTTGTAGATCCATCATATGCTGAGGAGTAAGCCTTATTATCTTACATCTTAGACAGGGATAGGATTTCATTGCTGATCTAAGTTTGTTAACCAAAGATAAATAATCTGATAATAGAGAATAAATCATAGTTGTAAAAGAAAATGGATTTTGAAAACTGGCATTTATTTGGGGCACAATAACCCAAAAGAATGGATTATTAAAATGTGATATCCTATTTTGGTTTGTAAATATTATTGCGTGAAGTCATTTCGGCAGCTTCGTACATTGCAATATGTTATGATGTAACCAATGTCTTTTCAATTGTTCAATAAGCAGACAACATAACTTGAAATGAAGGGTTTATGCGGAAACAGACTGATGCACTCTGACCTGCAATTCAGTCTTTAGATTTTTCTGGTCTTAAACAAGGTTTTTTTTATAATCACATTAAACATTATTCATTAATGAACATTTTGCCAAGAGAACAAATGGCATTTAAAAATGGAGGTATTAGTGAAAGTTATGATTATGGGCTTATTGCTCAAGCCCTACTCATGTCCTATGCAACCTCCATTCATTTGGAAATGACTTAAACGGTGCAGGATTCTCCATAGTTTGTGCATAAAGCTGTTTTTTAACATAATGTAGCAGCCAAGGTGATTGAAGAGGTAGTATTGGCAAGTATTGATTAGTTGTCTCATTTACCTCCAGCTTTACAAGTGGAAAAAACTGTATAAAACATCAAAAGTTTTGAAAAGTAGGGGATAGAATGAGAGAGAATGTGAGAAAGAGTGAGAGAGATGGTGCTAACTCAGTGTTTCCCAAACTTTGTGGAAGGGGAACCTTTATCTAAATGGACATTTCCACTTCCTTGAACTCATCAGTATTTCTACAGGTAAAATGCAGAGAGAGAGAGAGAGAGAGTGAGTGATAGAGGAAGCAAAGGAGGGAAAAGGGGAAGGATTTTTATTCATACAAGTTATGGTTGCATGCAAGAATAATAAGCAAAGGTACTAATAGCCCTATTTCTAGCCTTAGAAGAGAAATAGTGGATGGTATTTCAGACTCCCTAAAACCATCTTCTAGAAGAAAGCATCATCATAGGAACTTCCTAGTTCTTTTCCACAATTGTGCTGGTTTGGCTGGGCAGTCGGACAGTCACATAAATCCAACATGAGGATTTTTTAATGAGTCATTTTTCAGTTCATTGAGACTGAACAGCAGGGAAATATGCCCTCTGAAAATCCTTCCCTTCAAACAACACCATGCTTGTTCGTGGCATTCAGATGGTTATTGTCAGGCTTCCAAACTCTGTTCCACACAATATAAGAATAGTTTGAGAACCGAAATCTGAGAAATGCATTTGCTACTTACGTTGATCCTTCAAAAAGTCCTTATGTTGGTGAACTGTAACAACCTTGTTGCCTTGTTATCAATGTATATACTCTGCTCATGATAACTGAAAAGTGGTTATCCCTAAATATTGATGATCTTTTGCTCAGGGAGATGAAATAGTGAAATTTCAGGAGCTTTTCAAGGAACCCTTAATAATAAAGAAGCATACTGTTTATGTGAATGACAGGTTGTGAATACAGAACCAAGATGTATTTTCAAGGGCAACTTCTTTCAGATATTGCTGTCAAAGCTGATTCATTTATCTTAACTTTTGGGTAAATCCATCCACACTTAGCTGCAGAAAGAGAAAAGTTAAATATAGCTACAAAACATATTACTCATTTATATTTAGCATTTCAAGATTTTTAGTTTCCTAGAACTGAAATAATAAAAAAAATTATTTTGCCTACAGCATAAATACATTTGTTGGAAATAAAATTCATTACCTATTTGCTGGCGTTCTTAGATTGAGGCAAGAATTTGCCAACGTACCATATTGTTAAAATGCCATATACTGTTAATGATTTTTTAAGATACAAGTATTTGCTGGCATATCTAGCAACAGTGAGCAAATCTTTTGTGTTGATGCTTGCAGAAGTGTGTGTTTGCTCTGGAGGGCATAATTCACAACCTCAGAATGGCCAGATTCACTGAAGTCATTGCCAAATGCTTACAGACTTCCGTGGATTAAGGTTACCTCCTTAAGCACACAGGAGCTTTCATCCCAGTGGCTTCCAGCAAGATGTGTCTTCTTCCAGTGCCTAAAGTCAAATTATTCAAGCGTTACCTCACAGTACCGGAAGACTTGCACCCTGAAGGGGGAAGATTCATAATGAAGCACAGCAATGGATTAGATATACTGTATCATATAGCAGAACCATTCCCTCAAATGACCCTCTTTGAAGGGTACGAAAATGGCCTATACCAACAAGTATCAAACCCAGGACAAGGATCTCCACTAGCAAGATGTTGAACATATGAAAAAAACATATGTCAACTAAATCACGTCAACAGTATGCTGTAAATCAGAGATGGGAGATCATTTGCCCTTCAGATGTCTCTTATAAAGCCTTGTCATTGGCATCTCCTGTTATCATGGCTGAAGTCTCAATTACAATTAGACCAAAAATTTCTCCAATATTTTGATCTCTGTAACAGTTTGAGTATTCCTACAACTGCTTCACTTCTTCAAATATTTTGAATTGAAGTGGGAATGAAAGTGAGAAGAAACTCATTCATTTGGACTACTTGCATAGCATTGATAGATTTTAAATCACCACCACCAAAATTTACATTGCATTCTATTCCCTAGCACCAAGTGCGAGCAACATACTGAACAGGTTTTAACAACACAGAGAACAATCTTTCTTATGACACCAGCATTTAAACTGATGTGATTAGTAGAGCATAACAATGTTCACTATGTTTGGGTCATGACAAGCACTTTAATTTTTATGAATTCAATTAAATGTCACTTGCAGCAAAGTGCACTCATAGGATGCATTGTTATAACTGCTTGGCATCACAAAATGCATTCATAGAAATGATTTTTTAAAAGGACAAGTAAGCCACTTAAGAAGTAATATGTAGTATAGCCTAGCGTGGCCAAATGCAAGAAACCAACACATGCCTTGTCAGCATATAAAATAAATGCAGAAAAACATCCAGTAGGTGGACTAGATGGATCTATAGTATTTTTCACTCAGTGTCACAGAGATAGTAGTTGACCTGCAGAATATTGGCTGTGCATGCAAAGCAAAACCTTGAGATTTGCCAAGCAATACTATCAGTGGCATTGTGTGTAGGGAATTCTCTGAGCTGTAGTCTCCAAAACTAACTTCTCCAAGCTCTGGTGCAACAAAAACCCTTTCAAGGTACTTTGAGATATTTGTTTTACCAGTACCATGTTATGACAAGTGGATGTTCACAATTCAGATATTGGGTAGGATATAGCCACATTGAAGAATTATAGCAATTGGGCCCTACCCAGGGCCGGCCGGAGATAAATTTTAATGTTAAGCGGGGGTGCTGAAAAGCGCCCCCCCACCGGCGCCGCCTCCCGCACTCTGGCCCCGCCTCCCACGCAGCGTGGGAGGCGGGGCCAGGGCGAATAGCGGGGGAGGCGGGGTCCAGAGTTGGCCCCGCCTCCCGCGCTATTCGCCCTCACCCGTCTGGCCTTTTCTAGCTGGCCAGACTGCAGCGGAGGTCCCTCCAGGCCGCAATTGCGACCTGGCAGCTGGCCTGGCAAGCCTTGTGGCCTGGCTGGCCTTACCCAGCCGGCAGCCGGCCGGGCAAGGCCAGCCAGACCAGGGCGCACTGGGCGGGAGGCGGGGCACCGTCAGGGCGGTGCCCCGCCTCCCGCCCAGCCTGACGGCGCCCCCCCGGACCTGCGCCCAAGGCGGCGGCCTCACGTGGCCTCCATGGTGGGGCCGGCCCTGGCCCTACCATAATTGCTACAGCTCAAATGTTATAGAATTCTGGGATTTGTAGTCTTGTGAGATATTTAACCTTCTCTATCAGAGAGCTCTGGTCCAGAATTCTATAACATTGAGCCATGGAAGTTAAAAGTGTTATCAAACAGCTGCAATTCTGCAGTGTGTCTGCTCCAATAGTGATCCCTGTGGAAAGCTGTATTTTCAAACTGTAAGCCTTCAAGGTTCTGCTTTGCACCAGAGCTTTATGTTCTGCGGACTGTTATTCCCACAGTATCCTCCCAAACTAAATGCATTAGCAAAATTAGTTTAGAGAGGGAGCCGCAAGCATCATAATTCTTCAATGGCAGTAATTATGCACACAACAATCACTACCGCCACCACATAAGAGCCTTTTCTGTAACTACATCCTGTTGTATTTTCTGGTTCAGTGCTGTAGTCTCTAAGGTAGACTACACATGGAAGCGCCTTTGGAAAAGAAATGCATCCATCCCATAGTGGCCAGAATGCATGACGCACAACAGCCAAGAAAGAGAAAGAGTCTTATCACACTCCATGGCAATAATCCTGTGCAAATCTGGAACTGATATAGGATCCTGTACTATTCTATTAAGTGAAGGCCTAAGGGACTGTGATAGAGAATGTCAAAGTGATGAAAGAGGATCTTTTATTACACCACTGATCTCCTTGTGTTTAGCTGATACCTCTGGGTGTGGGTGGGCCCTTTTGGAGATGGGATACAAGTACAGATAGCTGTGTCTCGGATGTGTGTACAAAATATATGGTAACCTGCCTGCCAAATGCAAAGGTTGGGGATGTGAGATATCAATGCCTTGTGGCATAAAATTGATGGGTTTTTTGCATGCAGTCAGCAGTTATTTTGGAAATGGTAACTAGAAGGGCCTGGAAGCCAAATCGAAGGGGTCAGATAGGAGCAGCGGAAAAGACAGGCTTTGGATTTGATCCAAGCAGGAATTCTTAAAATATAGTCTTACTATAAAGTTGACACTGACATCAGTGTATTAGAGTTTACTTGGTTGAGTAAATCAAAATGTCTTTACTAGTTCTTTCAATTTATACATGCAGTTTCATTCTGACTGTTCACCATCTTGAAGCATTCAGTGTGTTTGTGTGTATGGAGAGCAGAGGGGAAACTAATTTCTAGTTATGGACTCCACAGAGCAACATCTTTATAGACTTGCTGGACAAGAAAGTACTGATGCTGTTGCATTTTACAGACATTGCCATATTCTGTCACCTCATTTTCGCTTACTTTAAAACCCCACATGCCTTGTGTTCGACTTGCAGCTGCTTTCTTCATTAATGGTACGGTTGCAACAGCTATTCATGGCCGTGTATGATGACCCTATCTGTGACATGTGCCTAGATGAGAAGGCAAGGAGAAAACTAGAGACATCACCATTGTGTGCCAGATTTGGCTGGTTGCACTGCACAGGCATACTATCTCTTCCCCTTCCCTGAGGAAAGAGAGGCGTGCCATCATCCTTGGAGAAGTTGTTCTCTAAAGTATTATCCAGTATAACTGAATTGTGTAAGATGATACTATTATCAACTCTAATTTGCGCTTTAAACTACTACCTCAGCACAACACTAAAACGTTGCTCGGGGCTGAGGTGCGGTGTTCAGAGAAACGCACAGGTTGGATCCTTGTAATGAAGCATTTTGCTGTGAGGGCTAAAGGCGCCAGAGTGAGAGAGAGAAAGAAAAAAGAGACTTCCATCTTTTACCTCACCCTGGAAACGAGTGGATTGGAGATTCCTATCTAGATTCCCATGGCATTTTGGCAAAGACTTGGAGTTAATAAGCCACCATCCCCCATGTTGGATGATTTGCTAGAAACAGCATTATATTTCTCTCTCTGCTTCACCATAAGCAACCTTTGATAGTCATATTTTAAAACAATAATGCCATTGTTCCCCCTCTTTGTTTACTGAAACGGAAATATCCAGGCCAAAATTATTTCCTTAAAAACTGCTATTTCTGTCAAATCTTTATGAGACGAAAGGTGAACTGCTGCATAAGTAATCTGATATTTTTTTCCTGCTTGTCCACCTATGAGTAGTACAGTCAAGATACCAATTGACAAATATACACAGCGACCCAGAACAAGCCACCCGAGAAATTGTTTTGGTACAATGAAAAGTGTTCCCTAAAAAACTAAGGAATACAACTAGAAGGTGAAAATCATTATCCAATATTAGGATATGAAATATAGATTTTTTGAAATCCAGAAATTATTATTTTTAATTCAATCTGATTTATAAACTTGACATTTTAGTATGCTCTTATCTGCTTTTTTATCTATATTTTATATGCCGTAATGTCTTTAAAACCCAGTAGATTAATTTGTGGACTTCATTATTTGCTTGGGGTAGTTGAGCTGCATTGTGAGATACCACAAACTGTTCATGGGGTCCAATATCTCTCAGAACTTGGGAAAGATCTCTCTCTCTCTCTCTCTCTCTCTCTCTCTCCCACCCATACACACATCTAAGGGAAAGTAACTTATACAAGGGGATGTATCAATGGAAAGAATGGAAGAAAATGATCTAAAGACTTGAAGTCTAATGATCTCTTCTGGAGATCTGATGTGCAATATGGATTATTTTTCTTTTAAGAGTGCTTGTTCACCTCCTCCTATTCAGCCCTTATATATTTCTAAATAAAACAAATAATATTTAGTGCCATTAAGCCTTCAGTGGGAGCGACCATGGTGTAGTGACCTGAGCATTGGACTACAACTCTGGAGATCAGGGTTCAAATTCTCACTTGGACATGAATCCTACTGACGGATCTTAAGCAAGTTCCACTCTCTCCGCCTCCAGGGAATACAATGATAAAACTTCTCTGAACAAATTTTGCCAAGAAAATGATTTGTTGGGATCATCTTAAGATCACCATTGGTCAGAAACAGCTTGAAGGCACACAATAAAAACAGAAACGAGATATTTTCAGTGGTCTCTCATTCAAAGGAAACCAGAATCATTTGGATGACCTCTTGAATTTTTTCACCTCTTAGCGAAATTCCTCAGACAGAAAACATTAAAGATTTGCACTTCCTGTCTTTCAGCAAAGGCCACCAATCATTGAAACAGAATAAATATATCAAACCATATGTTTTTATTCTAACTTTATCATCTCAGTTGCTATTTTACAGCTTGATGTCACTCTTAAAGGAAAACTGTCTGAAGCATTATCTTGCCATTCTCTTTGCCTGGGGTTACTAAAGAAAGACATCTGATTAGCATGTATTAGGAAAATAGTATTTTCCTCTCATATGTCATTTATTTTAGTTTGCATTCGGTTAATCATAGAATCATAAAATAGTAGAGTTGGAAGAGACCTCATGGGCCATCCAGTCCAACCCCCTGCCAAGAAGCAGGAAATCGCATTCAAAGCACCCCCGACAGATGGCCATCTAGCCTCTGCTTAAAAGCCTCCAAAGAAGGGGCCTCCACCACAGTCCGGGGCAGAGAGTTCCACTGCCGAACAGCTCTCACAATGAGGATGTTCAGGTGAAATCTCCTTTCCTGTAGTTTGAAGCCATTGTTCCGTGTCCTAGTCTCCAGGGCAGCAGCAAACAAGCTTGCTCCCTCCTCCCTATGACTTCCCCTCACATATTTATACATGGCTATCATGTCTCCTCTCAGACTTCTCTTCTGCAGGCTAAATATGCCCAGTTCTTTAAGCCGTTAAATGTAATGTGTTTGTTTTTAACTTCTACTGCTCTCTTGTTTGTTATTTTTTTTAAAGTATAGATTGAGTATCTTTAATCCAAAATGCTTGGAACCAGGTGTGTTCTGTATTCAGGGTGTGCCGGGTTTTAAAAAAAAAAGGGAATATTTGTATTTGCATATACATAATGAGACCGTCTACACATGTGACATTTCATTACCTTTGCCTTGCTCTCCCCAGCCTTGTGTCTCATTTGTTTTCTACTTTCATTGTGTATGAGATGCAAGGCTAAAGAGAGACTGAGGATCTGGGGGCCCTTCCACAAAGCCATATAACCCAGAATATCAAGGCAGAAAATCCCACAGCATCTGCTTTGAACTGGGTTATCTGAGTCCACCCTGCCATATATTCCAACTCAAACCAGAAAATGTGGGATTTTATTCAACTGTGTGGAAGGTGCCTAAGAGACAAATGAGATTCACAGGCAGAAGCTGGTAACAAAAAGTTATAACATGTGATTGATTTGTACTCAGAAAGGCAGATGAGAGCACTATCAAATGCAAATGCTTATTTTCCATTAGATTTTATATCACACAATAGACAAATGCAAGTAAGGGTGATTTAAATATGAAACCACAAAAGAGACAACTGCTATATGAATCTTAACTGCCATCACACTATTAATCTAGTTTTTAATCAGAATTCCTTTCAACAAGGAGTTCACATATTCAACAACAGAAGTGTTGCCGCACTTTTGTACACTGGAACAGGCTAATGCAGCTACCTGCTTGAAAAACAGCAGTGCTCTGTCCTTTTGCCTTCCTTGTTTTCTCATTTCTATGGCTTTTTTGTGGTGTGCCACAGCATACCTTCTGCTATATTCATTTCAGAACAATAGGAATGTGAGAAAACACCTGTAATGAATGCTGCCTCTCTGTGCTGTCATACTCCCAGTCAATTCTGCCTCGTTGTTTTCCAAGCTCTTCTCATTTGTCCCCGTTCTTTGAATTGGCTGGATAGGAGCCCAGCCTGATACTTATCTGATTACTGTATTATGTGTAATTCATTTTCAGATGTTTTGCAGACAACACAATATGTTCCTGCAAGTTAGCGCCTCTTTTGAAGACAGAATTTGCAAGACGTATTATCGTTGCTATGCCTACAGGCAGCAAAGATGTGGCATTTGTAAAACTGCTGGCACTGTAATCCTGTTTGTTCAGCCTGTATGACGGCATGCAAGATTGTTACTTGTATATCTCAAAAGTAGTTATACCTCCAAAGCAGAGCTTGTAGAAGTTACTTTTTGGATTACTGGCCATGATACCTGGGATATTTGAAAGGTTATAGACGAAAAGATAACCTTATCAAGCTCTGTCAGATGTTGCATTCTTTTCTAGGTGAGGAAATATTAGGAGAATGACTTGGAAAGCTCAGGTTAGGCTATGGGATTTGGGAAGATGTCGTCCAAAAAAGTATTTTTCCAAAATTTGCTTACGAGCATATATCTTTCTCAAAATCTCTCTCAGGCAGGATCTACACTGCCCTATATCCCAGGATCTGAGCTTAGATTATCTGCTTTGAACTGGATTATATCAATCTCCACTGCCATGTAATCTGGGATAAGAAGATAATCTGGGATCAGATCCTGTGATATAGGTCAGTGTAGATCCAGCCTTAGATCTGCATCATTATGAATTTAAAGCAACTATTCATCCATTCCACCATGCTCACCATAATGTGTAATGCCATCTTCGGGTCCTGTTGTCTTCAGACCAAGAGATATGCAGACTCTAATGTGTCACTCAAGTGTAGATACATATTACTCTAAACTAGTCAAATTGTTTTGGCAAATAAGGCAGAAAATCCCACAAGTACTTCTTCTTACCCAGGACAGAGAAAATACAATAAGAAATTACATTACTAACAATGGACTGCTTTTGCTTGACACTCAGGATGTTCCGCCTCAGGTGGCTGCCTCTTTCAGCTTAATGCTTTCACCAAAGAGGCTTATCAAATGTAAACACTGGTTTAAAGCCATGTTGCTTTTCTTAATGAGTGATGAATTCTAACACTGATAAAATTCGGTGTTCACAGCTTGAGGAAACATCACTCATCAGAAGAAATTCTAACTTTTCCAGATTAGTTTGGTATAGAATCATGGGTTGTTTTTTTCTGAGTCCCTGGAAGCTATTTTCCAATTATACCATTAAGGTCATTTCACTTTGAAGGCCTTTTCTGAACACGGAAACTGAATATATATACACACACATACATATGCTATGCTCACATGCACAAATACATATACAGTACATATTTACAAACAAACAGAAATTCCTATAGTTTGTTCTGTATGATGGTAAGATCCAGGTAATCCCTGAAATAAATATATGTACACACACATATGACAGTAACTAATAATTAAGACTTAATAGTTCAGTTAATAAGCAAAATGTTTCACCCTCCTCAGATGCTTAAAATAAAAACTTGATGCCAAGGTGGAGATCTCTGATTTGTCCCTGTTTGCAATTGAGGTGCAATCTCATTCAATCATTTTAGACAAAAGGGAAATTTTCTGAATCAACAGACTCAGGACTTTAACATCATATGGTCTCAACCTAAATGATAACACACCTCAATTATATTAAAGATGGAATGTTCGAAACTACTGACTTTAACTACATACACTTTCCCTTGCCACCCTTGCAATGGTATAATAATTGTAAATATTTACTGAAAATGATGATATGATACACACACAAAATTGCAAAAAAGAAGAAAGGATTTACTTCATCTTCTCCCCATGAATGTAACAAAGGGCAAATTTTATTACAGTTGCGGGCCAGGCCAGGGTGAAGCAACCACCTTTGCCAATAGGAAATTGGGGATGGTTGCTAGAAATGTGAATAAAGAGACATACAGACCCTGTCACCCTTAAGCTAGCCTAGGGCCTCCTGGCACAGCTGAAAGCACTGTTCCTTTGGCGGTACTGTATTTGAGAAATATTTGACTGCCAGCCCAATTGGCTGTTATGTATGGCAAAATAGCAGCAACATTCAAATGGCTTGGGTCAGCCTCAGTACCATGGCAAAGAATTGTTACAGCCACAGAGTGCCCTTTTACATGATACAATTATAATGGTATGATTCCACTTTAACAGGAATAGTTTCATCCTATAAAATTCTAAGAATTGCAGCTTAGGACTCTATAGAATAGTTAAAGGGGAACCATAGTGCTGTAATTTTATAATGTGGAAGGTTGGTGGTTCAAATCTGGGAGAGCGGGTGAGCTCCCTCTGTCAGCTCCAGCTCCCCATGAAGATACATGAGAGAAGCCTCCCACAAGGATGGTAAAAAATCAAACATCCAGGTGTCCCCTGGGCCAATTCTTTCACACCAGAAGCAACTTGCAGTTTCTCAAGTCACTCCTGACACACACAAAAATCAGGTCAAGAAGCATCTTCTCTGCACTTTTCTGCGCTGCTGGCATGTTGCCAGCCTGGGGTCTCCTGGAGCTGGTCAAATGGGCTACTTCCAGTGGAGCTCCATAGTGGCAGTATGCCAGTAGCACAGAGAAATTGAGCCCAGAGGAGTTGGTGTATATATGACTCCTTACAGAAAAAGCTGAGGAAGAAGCGGGAGGAAGCAGGGGACAGTGGGGAAACATCATGGGAAGGGACTTCATGATGGTAAAGGAACACAGCATAACATTGGCCCACTGTTGTCCCCTGGCTTCTTGGCCTCCATGTGATGAGGTCCTTAAAGTCAGAAAGAAATGCCTCACAGTCCATGGTGAAATAAATCTTCAATGAATTTCATCTCTCTTTTGAAGGAATGACAAAGATGCTGAACTTGCTTTCGGGGATAGACAGGTACCTTCTATAGCTCCATTAAAGTCTAGAATAAAATCCAGAAGCTCTTCCCCTGCTGCATGTGCTTGACAGCCAAACTATTTTGTTTCACGAAAAATGTCTTTTAAAATTATACTTTGCCTCATGGGATTACCATTAGTGCTGTTGCAATGACAAGAAACAAAAGATTTGGATTTTTTCTGCTATAAAACTGACTCCAAGTAACTTGAAATAAAAGTCTATATTCCCCAATAACTCATTCAAATGGCTTTGAAACATAAAATACGGTCAAAAGTTCTCTTCAATGAAAAGCATCCATCTATTAAAGGAAGACTTTTTCCAACTGAATGTTTCTTCTGTCAGATACTCCTTGTGTCATTGAAAGAGAAGCTTTGGTTAGTTGGATAGTTCAGTTATGCAATTTCAGATCATTTCAGTTAGTTGAATCCTATGCAATTTTATGTCTATTTATGCAAAAAAAAATTTCTATGCACAGATTTCAGGCATTAGGTTTATAGGTCTTGTTGACTGACATTTGCATAACTTCATGGTTTTTCTTCTTTTTTCTTAATGCAAATTTAGGGATGGCCGGATATAAGGCAATTATTTCATGTTGCCCTTCCTAGGTCTGCTTCCAAAATGCTATTCTTTAATATGGCTGCCAAAACGGTGCCTTTGGATTTATATGAATTCTTAGAAAGAAAAGATAGTATTGTGTAATGGTTTGGGTATTGGACTATGATGTTTGAATCTCTGCTCAGCCATGGAAACCAGCCCGATGACACTCTCTCTAGTGGTCATACTCTTTCAATCTCAGGGAAAGGGAAAGGCAAGAAACCTCTTTTGAAGAAAACCTTGTGATAGGTTCCCCTTTAGAGTGGCCATAAGTTGAAAATGATTTGAAAGCACACAACAACAACAAAAACAACAACAAGCATTTCTACCTCTAGATGCATTCGGTCAGATTTTAGCCATGTTGCTGAGCTATTCCTTGTAGAGTAATTGATATCATTCTGAACCAACCTATGTGCATATTTCCTTTCCTACTTATTTATCAGAATTGCTGACTTGATTTTTTTTTTTTTTGCTTTCCTCAGTATGATGACCTTCAGATAGTTTAGTATGTAATTTTCATCTGTCCTAGTAAACTCAGCCAATGAGGCTGTATAATGGAAGCTAATGGAATATATGGTGTGGTGGTTTTGATTATTTTCAGGTCTGTGACATACCCAGGTGTCGCAACCTGTATATCATTTTGCCTAACCCGTTAGACCTCCTTGTAGCACACCTATTGCATCTTAGCTTTTCTCTGATTCTTTCTTTTCCTTGCATGCCCTATCTACCCATCTTTCACCCTGAATTCTTCGCAATGCTTCTGAATTGCATTAGGGATCTGACTCTTCAACACATGTACGCACACACATCCTCCTCTACCCAACCATACATATATTGTATTGTCGCTTATGTGGTCGCCATGAGATGAAGTACCTCAAGCAGTCAGTCTGCGGTTGATTTGAAAACAGACGAGTCTCAACAATGAGCTTAAAGAAAGGTGTCAGGTATAAATCAAGCCTTCAAACAACCACTGTGCATTCCAAACTTCAGAGACACCTCTTTGTGCAAAGTGATTTCTCTCTTTCTCTCTCTTTCCTTTACTTTTCCTTGTGCCTGGAAGAAGATGAAAGTGTTGGGGTGGGGGCATTCATTTAGTCTAATAATGAGGGTAAAGCTCACAGGCAAAGTAATTTGGCAGCTGTTCTGCTTCCTGTAACAGTTTAACTTTGTACAGTTTTCTCTTCCCCCCTCCATCCTTAAATCCAGGGGCTTCTCAAAGGAAACAGATTTTTGTTGTTGTTGTAAAACCACTGGTGGTTCATTTTATGCAGGAACCATATAATTAATCTTGTGTGTATTTAAAAAGACAGGGTGCCTCTATAAGCTTCCCTGGCCTATAATTAATGGAGATCAAAACGGTTACAAGGATGAAACATTTAACAATCTAAGGCAGACCAGAACATTTTTGCAACAAGCGCGGGCGGAAAAGCACTCAGATTTTATTCACTTCTTTGAAACAGTGGTTCGTATTCTTAGCTGTGTTGCTTTTCTTCTCAGTTAAAGAGATGTACAATTTGATGGGTGAATACTGGGATGTGGTTACAGCCCTGATTCCCACACAACATCTTTATTGCAGAGATCTTTTATATTGGGTTTAGATGCCAGTTTCAAAGTTTATATGTTTTTCTGTAAAAGTCTTTCTTTAAAATGGCAATACATGATTATTAGGGAATTCTTCAGTTTGCAGTAATATCGTAGAACCACATTCAGGTTTGATGTATATTGTCCTATGATTTGAATAGGTAAAGGTAAAGATTTTTCCCTGACGTTAAGCCCAGTTGTGACAGACTCTGGGGGTTGGTGCTCATCTCCATTTCTAGGCCGAAGAGCTGGCATTGTCCGTAGACACCTCCAAAGTCATGTGGCCGGCATGACTGCATGGAGCGCCGTTACCTTCCCGCTGGAGCGGTACCTATTGATCTACTCACATTTGCATGTTTTTGAACTGTTTTCGTCCCCAGATCTTTTAGCTTTCAACTCCCAGGAATCCCAACAGCTGGTAAACTGGTTGGGATTTCTGGGAGTTGTAGGCCAAAACACCAGGGATCCACAAATTGAGAACCACTGCTTTAGACCCATTGAAATATATGTTAGTGGTGCTTTATCTCAATAAAATTTAACCTAAGGTTTAAAGTTTTTATAATGTGTTTTAACAATGTTATTAATGGATCTGTTTGTACTGTTTTGTTTTTATGATTGCATTTTGGGCATTAAATTTTGCCAATTTTTGTAAGCCACCCTGAGTCCCCTCGGGTGAGAAGGGCAGGGTATAAATGTTGTAAATAAATAATAAATAAATAAGTCCCATCTACACTTTATAACTAATGTGATTTGACCCCACTTTAACTCCATGGCTCAAAGCTATGCAATTTTGGGGTTTGTAATTTTGGCAGTGAAGGCTAAAAAAACTTGTAAAACTGCAATGCCCTTATTCCGTAGCATTGAACCATGACAGTTAAAGTGGTACCAAACTGTATTAACTGTACAGTGTAGAGAGACACTCCAAGATTAGATCCAGACCACAATTTTCATACAAGCATAGACGTGGTCCATGTGTCAATGCTGAATATCTGAATAGGGCCCCCAAAACTGCTTTGTACTCAGATTCCCACAGATCCAGTCTCAACGCCTGCACTTCCAGTGGTGGGTGTAATCCCTTAGTATTTCCTGACCTACAGACTTTGGAAACAAAGAATTTGCATTCGCAAGTCCTTCACAAAGGGCAGCAGGCCTCTGGCTGTTTCACCGCCATGGAAATGAAACACCTATTTTACAACTGTGGTTTAAAAGGTTACCATCTGTAAGTTGGTACCAAAACCAATTGCCTTAAGTGGGAACAGAGAACACCCCTCATTTGACTTCTAAGCAGATTTATCTCCTTCAGGTAACTTTTCAGGCAAATGCATGCATAGCTCAAAACTTCAAAGGAATGCAGAGAAGTTTCATGATTTTACATGTTTCTCCCCCCAAAAAAGATAAATCCCAAATGCCTTTGCTACTTTGTAGGGCAGATTATCTTTTCTCTGCTGCTTAATGAAGTTGGCATCATTAAAAAGATGTTTAATTATAAGAAATAATAAGCCAAAACCTATTTTGGTACCTATAAACCCAAACAATCTCCAAACTTCAGTTTTCTATTGAAAATGTCACTCCAGATTTCCATTTTCTTTGACATCATAACAGTAACAGTAACTTTAAAAGAACCCCCCAAATGGATGTGAAATGAATGACGCATGGGGATTGTGATTGATGATGTGCCTCAGTTCAAAGAACTCCAGGAAGAGAGTTTGGTTCTTCAATAAATCAGTGGAGCAAATATAAGGCCAGCTGTTGCTTAAGCTCAAAACACATAAAAGATTTTAAAAATGCAATGGATCCAGAATAGGTTGTTCTTTTTCTTCTGTTTCACAGAGGCAGGAAGGGGGAATACAGTTCCCTTGATCCTTCAGACTTTGAACTCAAGGTAGTGTTCACAAAACAACTTGCTCTCAAGTCATTGTGATGCATTTCCACAGACAGCCCTGCTCTGATTAATAAGTTAAACAGCCTTGTGTTTTGATCCTATGAAATAGTTTCATGGAGTCACCTTCCAATATTCGGCTGCCTTTTTACTGCTGCTAAGGTAATTTTCTATTATATAATTGCAAATTGGACAAAAAGCAATGCAGTATTTTCCATTTGCCAAGCAAAGTTCCTGGAAGGGAAGGGAGAATACAGGTTTTGCTTTCAGGAATAGGTTCAGAATTAGCGGAAGTAGAGGAATGCTCTGTGGCTTCCCTGATACTTCAGAGCATCCCCACACTTTGGAGTTGGTGTCAACGGGCCAGTTCTCATTCAAACTGGCCTGCTGTTCACACAAGCTAGTGCCACTATCCTGTTTCCCCTGCACTCTGCAGAACATTTACCTGCAGATGGCATTTACCTCTTCCAAAGTTTGTCACTACAGCAGCAGTCACAGAGCTCCAAAGAGTTCCTGGCCATCACCAGCCACCTTTACCATTTTCGGGTGTCCCCTCCTTTCCCCAGGTTATGTGGGTGCCTTTGGTGACATCAGCAAAGGCATATAGCAATGGCCAGGGGCTCTCCGGAGGTCTGTGCTGCTGCTGCAGTGACATAAGACAAAAAAGATGACCATCCAGCAGCGGCAAAGCAGGTTCTGTCTGACTGGATGGTCAGGACTTCACTCCTACTTCTACCATGGTTGGAAGTAGAGTGTGAAGACACCTCCATAGAATGGAAGTAGAGTGTGAAGACACCTCCATAGAATCTGGAACCAGTCCAGCCATGCTTTGGACTTGCCCCAGATTAGGTGCCCATATAGATGGGCCTTTGGAAAGGTCATGAATTTGGCACATTTGTTCTCCTTGTTTTTTTTCATGTCATCTTAAAAATTATTACTATATTTATTTTTTCTGAAAACTGTTAATCAGAATCTCAAAGTAATCCATTGTGCCAAAAAGGTTAAAATCACTGGAGTTAATCAATCATTCTCCCAATAAACAAATTTTAAAAACAGGCAGAGAAAGCTGCATCCTGGCCACATACTATAATTCTCGATGTAATAAGAGGCAAGAGAATGAACAACTATAATACCTAAAGCTTAATTAAAGCAAACAAAAGCAGATGTCATCTGCTTCCCAGAAGATATATTATATGAAAGAACTGAAATCACCTTATCTATTGGCACCTACAAGATATTCATAATATTTATGAAGTAGTGTTTATTTTTAAGAAGAAAAAGAAATAAGAAACGTATCAGTCCTTGCCATTCCATTCAGTTTTATGTGTTTTGATTGCCTTGACATGGTTTTAGAATGATTGCTTTCCATAAAAATATAAAATCAGCAGGCAGTATGCATCTTCCTTAGTAATACAATTTTTTCAAATGCTATTTATGACTTGCCTAAGTTATTTTTCTTGGAAAGCATTCACAGCAGGGACGTTTGGGAGTGGGAAACTCATTTTTAGGAAATAAAAGGCATGGTGCAATTGAAGTTGGCTAACAAGACAATGCCAATTTCAGATTTTAATATCATGCAGTATTCATGAATTCATAAGCTGAGGTTTCATGTCTGTCAGAATTCCAGGCAAAGTCAAAGAAATCTCTTGTTAGGGATAACTCCATCCAAGATGCTTCAAGATGTGCACATTAACATTAGTTGCATATCATAAGACTATCTTTGAAGAAAGCTTCAGACATTTTCTTTGTTGAGGAGGATTTATTCAAGCACTCAGGACAAGTGTGGTCAAGATAGCGAACATTATTAATGAGGAAAAACATGTAAGCTAGGAAATGCTTCAGTACTCTGCGTTTGCCTGAACCATCTGAATTCAAGTTACTTTTGTATTCTGAACACAGTTTATAGCAGCTGAGCTAAACCAAGGATCAATGGCACAGTGCAAGGAGGAGAGGGACACCAAGACCTTTTTATAAGAGCTGGATTAATTGTGACAGTTCCTGCTGAAAACATGGGACAATTGGACAGTTTGTTGTAAACTCATTCCTTGTGATGTAGCCATTTAAGATCCCAACCCCAACCACAAAACTGTTGCAGTCACAACCTTCTTCTAGGGATGAACATCCAGCTGTAAGGCTAAAGTTTTCAGTGCAGGTTTTTTTTTAGATGATCATCTGAGGAAAAATAAATGATTATACAGAGGAATGCAGTACCAACACTATTTTCAATCTTGAGAGTTAAAAATGTACACGTTTGTCTTAAGAACTATTGTTTGGAGCAATGAAAAGGTGTACATAATATGAAGAAACAATTATACTTAATCTTTGTCCTCTATGTAGATTAGGATATGCATATTTGTGCTTCACCACATGAAACATCTGGCAGAGACAACTTAGGACATGCCACATGCCAGAGAATATGCATATTGACATTGCATTAAATTCTTGGGAATCAACATATGACATTATTCCTGGAGGATAAATGTTGCTACAGTACATCTATTTTCCTAGCCAAAACTGACAACTTCTAAATGTTAAGTATACATTCTGAAAAATTGTGCCAGAAAACAGGTGATAAACACTCCTGTTCTGTGTTTTCTGAGCTGGTCCAGAAACCATCTGATTTCATTTAGGATGTGCTAATGTGAAACATGTCATTAATAAATCTTAAAAGGTCCAGATATTGAAACCTTTAAAAACGGAGGCTTGAGAGAGTAAAGTCACTAAACTGAAGGAACAGACATGGCAAGTAATGAGGAACGCAGTAGAATCAATGCACAATCTTGGCTGCTCCTCTTATTTCCCTAATGGAAGAAGAGATGATTGGGACAAGGAATGCAGTGGAGTTCAGACTCCAATTGTATTATGCCGTGTTCCTCACTGATCCACTGCAACACCACACTCTTAATTGGAATGTTTCTGATTTCCAAGCTAAGCAAGATCCAATGGTATCTGGATGGGAGACTACCAAGGATCTCTCTGAAGGCTAAGAAAAATCCTGCCTTAAACCTAGAGAGTCGCTGTCAACCAAATAAGTAACAATAGGATAGGTAGATCAATTTAAACTCAGTACAAGGCAGCTTTCTATGATATGTTCTATGCTTCCTTTATATACAACTGGGCCAAGAATTAAACAAATTATTTGTAATATGAATGGAGATGGTGGAATGTTTAGGTATGTGCAGTCTTTCTCTCACCCAAGCACCCTGAAACAGCTAAGCTACACTTAATCAAAGGGTTCAGCTCTATCTTCCATGGTTGGAACAGGGATATGAACTTTTTAAAAATTCACAAGACAGTCGGCATCTTGTTTAGTAGTTATGAGAACATAAGATAGACTAATGATTTCATAATGGCTAGGGATTCACGTTAACAGTCATTAATGACTGAATGTACACTACATCATGTTGGCTCTCAAAACGTATCTAGTGCTAGAATGCCCAGTCCAGTCTGGAACTATAGAAGGTGAAGGCTTGTAGCTAATGGTGAGGGCATGGCAGTAACAAAGGTACTAATTCACTGCTGACTGCTAATGGTACTTCTAGAAATGAAGATAATTGTGGTCATCATATACTTAGCTCCAAACCAACCTAAACAGATTCCACTGATTTAATGTGTAAACATGGGTTGGGATACTTTTGTTTGTTGTGTGCCTTCAAGCCGTTTCTGACTTATGATGCCCATAAAGGTAAAGGTAAAGGTTTCCCCTGACGTTAAGTCCAGTCATGTCTGACTCTGGGGGTTGGTACTCATCTCCATTTCTAAGCCGAAGAGCTGGCGTTGTCCGTAGACACCCCCAAGGTCGTGTGGCCGGCATGACTGCATGGAGCGCCGTTACCTTCCCGCCGGAGCGGTACCTATTGATCTACTCACATTTGCATGTTTTCGAACTGCTAGGTTGGCAGGAACTGCAGCTGACAGCGGGCGCTCATGCTGATCCTGGGACCTTTCGGTCTGCAGCTCAGTGCTTTAACGCACTTTGCCACCGGGGCTCCATGATGCCCATAGGGAGAACCTTTTCCAGAGTGGGTTTGTCATTGGTTTCCTCTGTGGTTGAGAATGTATGAAAATAATTACCCAGTGAGTTTTCATGGGCTAGTCACTTTTGTTTGACACACCACAAATCACTCACAAGAATGGATGGGAACATTGGTCATTTGCTTCCCCATCAATGGCAGTGGCGGGGGGGGGGGGGGGGAGGTCAGGCCCAGCGGCATTACATAGCTATATAACTAGGGTGGTTAATGTAGCTATGTAGGTGATAGACAATTCTGACTATATGTGTGTATGTGTGCATATTATGTAATGCCTCAAGAGACTATTTCAAACATATGGCAAGGTGGAACATTGTCTATGAAAGCCTGTGACAAGCTAAATGTTTGCACCTTTAAGGCACCACAAGATTCTTTATTGTTTTAGGCTAGCATTACTGGAAGTGACATTCCACTGGGAGTCAAGCGTTTGGATGATGGATGAGGCCTGTGCCCTGGTTTACAAGGCCATTAGCATTCCTCAGAGGCTTTCTGCAAAGTTATTAGACTTGCAGAGAAGGCTTGTGGTCCCATGCAGTATTTTGGTAAAGAATGAAAGGAAGGAGGAAAGGGGTGAGTTCAGAGGGAAGAAATGAGTTCAGGAGGCGGGCAGCAGCTTCATCCCTTGCCAGGTTCCAAGGGAGAGATATAATTTCTGGCAGAAGGAGGAAACATTTACTGATTAGGCTAAAATCAGAACTTTCCCTCATTATTGTTTCAACTTCAGACGAGTAGCAATGTTTACTCACTTTATTAAAGAATTTTTAAAAACCTAAATATGTTGTAAGTAACATAATTACTTCTATTCTAAATCCTACTGCCAGCTAGAGTAGAATAACTGCATCAGTTCATCTGTGTGTCAGCTCACCATTTGGCAGTTAATTCAATGGTTGTAACCAACTTGGTTTCAGCCCTAACATAGGCCTGCAAAATTGAAGGTCATTAACAAAAGTATACTGTCTTCATAGGAATTTGGTATTCTAAATCCAAAAATGACTTCAGATTATGAAAAGATTGTTCATAACTTGCTTTGACTTTTTAATGTTGCAGTATGTGACTGAATGGAATTAGTAGAGAAAGAATCACCACACGAAAACAATTTTGTGGCCAATTCTGAATATATTGATTTACAAAAACTATAAAACTTGACTATGTGCATCTGAACCTTATTCAAAGGGCTTAGTGGGTCCTTTTTCTTTTGCCAGTGAAGTTCCATCTGTTGCCTTTCTTTTTGTGTCCTGCTTCCTGGTTTTCATGATGTGGCATCCAACAATAATCCCCCATCATATTAACGCTCCTTGGTATCTCTTTTCCATCTCTTTCATGTTTTAATGAAAACATTCATCCTACTCATTTATTGCACCTCAGTTTTCTGGGGGGAAAGTCCAAGTGCACATTCAATAAATTAATTTTAATATTCACTGAGATTCACAAAACTCTGAATTCTTCTAAGATGTTTCCAACAATGAATGCATCATCAGATTATTTTTTCCCCCAAGGACTTCAGTAATCACACTTTTGAAGGAACTTCAAGCCTATTTTTGTATTTTAGTTATCATATAAAATATCTTCCTCTAATTTTGCTTTTGCTAAGTTAGGAAAATACCGTATATACTCGAAGATAAGCCGAGTTTTTCAGCCCTTATTTATGAGCTGAAAAAGCCTCCCTCAGCTTATAATCGGGTCAAGGTCAAGGCCGGCAATGGAATTTGCAGACTATTGCTTGCAATATGTGATGTATTTCTCTCTTCTCCTCCCTTGTCAGTGTTTTCTTTTGCAAAGCCTCCCTGCTCTTAATCAAGGGAATGTTTTGCAAAGAGAGACACCCTTGCAAGTCAGGAAGAAGAAAAATATATATTCATTAATCTTATGAAAGCATTTTCCCCTTAAATATTTGTTAAACTCTCTTACAGATATATAGGCATTAACCCTTTGCAAGCTTTTGCAATCTCTAAGGACCTTTATGTGTGTATCTATCTATATACATTAATTTTATAGGGCTTAAAATATTGTAGGGGAAATGCACACACACAAACATAGAGAGAGGGGTGGATTTGCAAACGTTTCAGGGGGAAATGTATATGTGAAATTAGTATCTATAATTATAGATCTATATCTAGCTCTGCATTGTTTATATAAGCATTGAATATTTGCCTGTTACTATGTTGGAAGCCGGCCTGAGCCCCCATGGGGAGATAGGGTGGAATCCAAATGAAGTTTTGTTGTTGTTGTTGTTCTTGTTCTTGTTCTTGTTAGGTTATTGTTGATACCATATTGTTTTTGTTGCCCCTACTTTTCCACTTATAGAGCTAGTTTGTTGTTTTTCTTTGAAATACGGTAAATATTCAAAAACATTTAACCTACTGATGATTCAATCAATGAAATTTTATTGGTATCTATTTTTATTTTGAAATTTACCTGTAGCTGCTGCATTTCCCACCCTCGGCTTATACTCAAGTCAATAAGTTATCCCAGGTTTTTGTGGTAAAATTAGGTGCCTCGGCTTATATTCGGGTCGGCTTATACTTGAGTATATACGGTATATACTTGCAAAGGTAGATTTGTAGTTTTTTATGCAAAATATTTTAGCTTCAAGAGTCTAGAGGCTGATGTTTTTGTCCTAGCTTTGACTGTTTGATCTATTGTCCCATCCACAAAGGAAACGTGAGAACTTTGTGTAACAATGTATACTAATTTATACTAATTTAAAGAGAAGTAGAATTTGTGAAAGAACCATGTGTAGTATGAAATTGTATTGTGTTTCTCAAATTTAGTGACAAAAATACATTAAAAGCTGTTCCAATATTAAAGTATTTCCTCACAGAACTTAGAGTGCTATTTCTAAGATTCATCAATGATCAGCCATAGCTTTCCTCACAAATGCATCCTGTACACGTTAATGGGATTTACTCCTGAGTAAATGTGTGGAGGATTGTAGCCATGGTACCTGGCAGAGATTTAAATGTTATTAAGGTGTTTGCCGGCATCTTCTAATCATGCAAAAGGAGGATAGGAGCAGTAGATGGGAAGTGAAAAAAGAATTGTTGCAGGCCATTTTTAAAATGTTACAATGTTAAGCTAATTATAGGTTTTCCAGATTTTTAAGGACACCTATAGTAGTGTAGATAATGGCTGCAGTGGTGTTTTTCACCCTTGTGATATTGTTCCCAAGGGCTACAATTCTTTGTAAGTCTAAGTTGGCAAAAATTCTCTAAAATTCTCTAAAATTCTCCTTCAGCGTCTCTGCCTAGGCCTCATCATCAGTTGTACTGCCTCCAGCGTGTACTGAGTAATTCTTTTGTTGGCAAGGTGCATGTTAAGTGCTTTGGAATGGTGTATAAGAAATACCCCTGTGGCCATTGTAAACATGTATCCTATAGAAAGAGGCCAGAACTTCAACTGGTGAATGTCTTCAGTCTTTTGTTTTTGTTAAAAGACACAACCAACTTTCAGAGGGGCTTGCGTTTCTGGGGTTTATAGAGATGAAGGATACATAACTGACTGTGCTTTGCGTGTACACACATTAGGTAATATAAACCTGTGGGACAGTTTAGTTCTGAAGACTAAGACTAGAGTTTGAGAGAGAAATGAGCAAATTCTGAGGGGAGTTCTTGTAAAATTATGTGGGCTCTTAGAGCATCTGCACTATAGAATTAATGCAATTTGGTGCCACTTTAACCACCCTGGCTCAATGCTATGGAATCATGAGAGTTGTAGTTCATGCACCAAAAGTGTGCTGGTGCCTCACTAAACTACAAGTCCCAAGATCCCATAGCATTGAGCAGTTAAAGTAGTATCAATGTGGTGATTCTACAGTGTAGATGCATCATCTGTATGCAAAGGGTCCTAGCGTGATTAACCAGTAGGATTCTTCTAAGGGAAGATCGGTTCGAGACATCCCTCCTTGCCTATGTACCAACTGGCACAACTTAGGTCAGAGTTTCAGAGGACACCAATATATCACCTGTTTCTTAACTTATATCAGAGCTGGGCAATGGCATGAGCAATATACCCTAGAGCTAGTATGGTTTAGCAGTTTGAACACCGGACTATGGTTCTGGAGGCCAGAGTTGAAATCCCTGCTCAGCTATGGAAACCCACTGGGTGACCTTGAGCAAGTCACAGTTTCTCAGCCTGAAAGGAAAACAATGGCAACTCCATTCTGAATAAATCTTGCCAAGAAAGACAGTGTTGCTATACGAGGGCACATAACAACAAACAGCAACAACAACAGCAACAACAACAACAGCAACAACAACAGCAACAACAGGCAAACTCTAGAACATCTTGGAAAGAGTAGGAGAGGAAGTTCTATTGATCTGCTGTCCTTAGAAGAGGGTTCACAGATGTCCACTCTTGTTGTCTGGTGCGCAGAGCAAGAGTGTTGTCTTCAAATGAGTGCATGTGTTCCTCATTCCTTTGGCTCGGTATTGTTTATTGGGCTGCCATATCCTATAAAACTGTAGTTGATTCTCAAAGCTGTTGCTTAGTGGCATCACCAGGGCCTATCTCCACTCCCCAGTGGCATTACAGGGAATTGTCCTGAAGCTTCAGGTGCTGGCCTTGACATTTCAGAGTTGGGATAGTTCTGGTCTGGCAACCTCTGAGGTATTTAAATACATATGTATGTGTGGCATACACAGCAGAATGGGGCATCTGGCCACTGAGAGCATGGAACATTTGCTGCCATTGCACTATTGATAATCCAGCTTTGGTGACCATGAACAGAGATGATATTCAGCTCCTTAGCAGCTATTCCCTTCAGGTACCCAGAATGCCCCAGTGGCATGCTTCCTGGAAGACCAGGGGATATGTATCTGTAGATTTAAAGTCACCTTCCATAAAGGGCAATTTTAGCATTCTATAAGGAGCCTCCGGTGGCATAATGGGTTAAAGCCTTGTAACGTGAAGGTTGGGTTGCTGACCTGAAGGCTGCCAGGTTTGAATCCCACCTGGGGAGAGCACGGATGAGCTCCCTCTATCAGCTCCAGCTCCATGTGGGACATGAGAGAAGCCTCCCACAAGGATGGTAAAAACATCAAAACATCCGGGCGTCCCCTGGGCAACGTCCTTGCAGATGGCCAATTCTCTCACTCCGGAAGCGACTCAGGTTGCTCCTGACACGAAAAAAAGGCATTCTATAGGATGTTGCCATGGCAATTAAAGTGGGAGCACCACACTATAACTGTGTAGTGTGATGGGCCCCCAGAGAGATTCATGATCTGGTGAGAAATTCATCCTGTACCTCTAACTACTGTACTGTTCTAGGTAATCAGCGAGATGGACAACAACACTAGTTCCCGTGTGTTGCAAAAATTTCTTTCTGTATAGTGTGCCATTGAAGCTTATGGAAAATGAGTGGGAATATATTACTGTCTCACTCCAGTTTTCACATCTGTCATGGATCACCGGGCTTTGGGGATTTTCAAAGGCTGACCTCTGCTTCCAAGTGGATTGGTATGAAAAATACTGGCAATTTGCATTTAATAGCACGTCAGGGAAACATTACATTCATTTTTCTTGACAAGGTTAAAAGTCACTATTGTTGGACACTTTCCACTGATGGGCTGCGTGCAATGAAGTTATCTTGAAAATTGTTACAATGGGACCAGTTTATGATTGTTTGCTAAAGACATGCAATTTTTTATTATTAATATTAAATGAATCACATATTTTCAAAGACTTATGACTTTTATGTATAGGGGCATTTGCTTGAGGCTGCAGTTAATAATAGTGGTGCTGGCATTTTGCTCTACCTTAAAAGTTTCAAAACATGCAAAAATTCATTTTTGCCTAGTTTCATTGCTCTCTGTTTGAGTCCAAGAAATATGCAAACATTGACTATACATTTAACGGACCCTTTGGTCAATGTTTGCACAATCCTTGGGATTAAACACAATGTCAGTTCAAAGAGAAAAAGATAACAGTTGTTAGCAAAACTTTGAATTAAAAATTTGGATATGTCATTTACTCAAGAATAGGCAACAGAGGATTCCCAGACAAGAATCACGGTGAGTAGAGCCATCCTGGAGTAGCCTCAAGCAAAAGCTTGCTTCAACCTCTCCTAGCCTTTTTTCTTCATTAATAAGTTCTGCTATCTCAAGTTTACTGATGTTGGTTGGCCATGGTTTTCTCAGTTTTCATCTGTTAAATGTTGATGGGATATATGCTATCCTCCCCCCCCCCCCCCCAATGTTCCAAGTATGAAGACTTTGGGAAATGTTGACCTACCTGCTCAAGTCATGGGACAGTTGCTATTGGCAATAGTTTGTGTTTATTAACTGTGGGGGGCAATGTGGGGCTGCTTTTCCTATATATTGTAATGAAGGATGTACATGCCTAGTGATGTTTCAGCTTGTAATTCTACCACTTAGTAGCTTGTAGCTGTATGTGTTGATGCCCTTAATTGGAGATTGCTGAATTTAAGACACTACTAAGAAAAATTCAGTCTTGGACTACAACTCCAAAAATCTCCCAGCATATAAAAAAACCAATTTTTTTCAAATTGTGGTTGCAGACAATAAAGAAGGATGCTGGATATTATATGACTTTTTGAAAAAATCACATTTACAAGATGAGCATGCCTATGTAAACCCATCCACAGTCTAACACTATTTGTTTTCATTGTTTTTAATGTCAAGAAAGCATTCTACTTAATACAGTAAAAAAGTAATATAATTACATGCCTTGAGAACAATATTTATTTTTGATATGGTCTTTCAATAGTTCATCTGGGGTGCTTCCAGACAGCACCAAACTGCAAGTTTTAGTCAGGGGCAAAAAAACCCGGGACCCAAGAAGAGGTCCATATACAGACTTATTGGTTCCGGGATTTTTGCCTCCATTGTCCACACTTGCTGCTTTGTCCTGGGATTTTGGAGCCCCCAAGATGGCCATGGATAGAGATTTAGGATGCATGAAACTGGATATACCTTTGCAATTGACAAATCCATCCATCCGTCTATTATTTTGAAGAGTTTATCTCTTATCTTACATTAATTGCATTTGCAGCATTCAAATATAGTAGCGTCTCGCTTATCCAACCTTCGCTTATCCAACGTTCTGTATTATCCAATGCAGTCTGCCCTTTAGTAGTCAATTTTTTGTAGTCAATGTTTTCAATACATTGTGATGTTTTGGTGCTAAATTCATAAATACAGTTATTACTACATAATGTTTACTGTATATTGAACTGTTTTTTCCTGTTGATTTGTTGTAAAACATGGTGTTTTGGTGCTTAATCTGTAAAATCATAATGTAATTTGACATTTAATATGTTTTTCCTTAATCCCTTCTGATTATCCAATAGTTTCGCTTATCCAACATTCTGCCAGCCCATTTATCTTGGATAAGTGAGACTCTACTGTAACTTTGTCTTAGGGTTGCCATAAACTGGACCACTTTTCCCACAGGCAGGAGTGAGTGAAACTGTGAATTTAGGTTTCACGGTTATGGAAGGTTTACTATATTTTTAAAGGGTCAACAGGATGTACTCCCACTTATCTCTAGATAATACAGAAGGGAAGGGAAGCAAAGGAAGAAATGGTAATTGTGATATAAATAAGTCATTAAGGATGTCAACACATCCTGGCTCACATACTAGACACAATTCAAAAAATACCAATCCACAATATATTGCGTAACTAAAACTGTTTGATGTAATTCGAGAGGAAAAGAATAAACTGAAGACAAGAGAATATTTCTATTGTTGGTTCTTCTAAATGTTACATACTTTTACACATATTGCATATTTCTTACTTCACTAGACATTTTGACAACCTCTCAGAAAATTCTTAAAATGTTATTCTGAAAGGGCTTTGAATCAGTTAATACCCTTCTGTCTCTTCACAGAATGAGAGGACCGAGTGGTTTTTTTAAAAAAAAGATTCTAACAACATATTTATATCTTGAATTTCAATAGCAGTAATCCTTACTTTTGAAATTAAGACATTAATAAAAGGATTAACTTTGAATCCCAATAATACCCACATGTTTCCTAGCTTCTATTCTTCTGTAAACAGTATCTGAAAGGGTTGCCAACTGAAGGCATGGGCAAAACGATGGCTCAAGCCTTCACCCAAATGCTCTGAAATACAAAACCTTTGGATACTTTTGTAGTCTACATTATTCTTGGGGAGAAAACATTGATAGCATGTCCTGATGTTTTTCTCCTGAAACCATAGAACGAGATATAATGTTTGACAGGAAAAAACAAATGTATGCCTTAATTCATGCTTGGACTTGAATTTTTCAGTATGACTTCTTCAAGAGAGGACATCACATGGCTTTTAAATCTTTTGAACATCTCAGTCACTTCCGTGATCAAATACCACTTACAACTAAACAGCTCAGTGTCCATCCATGTAAAATGAGAAGGTTCCTGAATCCTGTGGGTGGAAAAAGTCACCCACACAATTAATTCAAGAATTAGTTTTCCAGATCTTTACTACTGTAGGAGTTTGAAATTATTTAAAACTCATTTTGACTGAACTCAAGGAAGCATATAGACATTGACCAGTGAAATCGTCAATCCCACTCTCACATCCATTTATCTTCAAATTTCCGGCACTTAGATAAATTATTTTGTGCTGCAATTCTGGGCATGCAATTTTCCAAGGCACTTTCTTCCCTGGTTTCTATGTCTTTCTGAACTTCTAGCATTAGGCAGCACATAATTAAAATTATATATAATAAGCCCCTTGACAACTCTGCAAAGTGCTACTGCAGCACAAAGACAATAAACTGGGTTTTGTGCTAATAGCATGATATAAGAGAAAGAAGGATGCTACCATGGATGGATGGATATGGATAGATAGATAGATGGATGGATGGATGGATAGATAGATAGATTCGCACTTTCAAATTACAGTAGAGTCTCACTTATCCAACACTCGTTTATCCAACGTTCTGGATTATCCAACGCATTTTTGTAGTCAATGTTTTCAATATATCATGATATTTTGGTGCTAAATTCATAAATACAGTAATTACTACATAGCATTACTGCATATTGAACTACTTTTTCTGCCAAATTTGTTGTCTAACATGATGTTTTGGTGCTTCATTTGTAAAATCATAACCAAATTTGATGTTTAATAGGCTTTTCCTTAATGCCTCCTTATTATCCAACATATTCGCTTATCCAACATACTGCCGGCCCGTTTATGTTGGATAAGTGAGACTCTACTGTATTCAGAGTCTAAATCAAAGCATTTTAATCTCTGGGAGTGGAAACTGGTCACACTTTGTCTATAGTCACCACCTGGGAGTGTGTTGTATGCAGAAAATCAAATTATTCCTATGCTGACTCTCTAATGGTTTTAGTTGTCACAGAGAATTTTACATGCATAGAGGGGTTTAAAAAACAGAGTTATACAAATATAGGTTTGCATGGTTTACTTGAGCTTATGTGTAGCACTGATTCAAGATAAATTTCACCATGCACATATAGATTACAAAATAATCCAGAGTTTATTTGCACTAGAATATAAAGATTCAGTTTGCTATATATTCTGTACCAATAGCATCAGTAACAAATGAACAGAATAAATATCTTGTACACAGATGGGTTTGCATTATTATTATTATTATTATTTTCACTTATATCCTGCTTTTTCTCTCCATATTGAGACTCAAAGCGGCTCACAATCAAAAGCATTTAAAATATACAAATATACAAATATTAAAACAGTATTGAACAACATCAATATTAAAACAATCAGGTGAAAGCCATTAAAGCATATAAAATCATTCCCTTGATTCTATATGGAGACAAGTTCACTAAAGCACGGTAACAGACTTTTTCATTCTGAAGAGGTGCCACTAAAACTTAAACTATTGTCCTCTGAAATTGTTTTGAAACATGAAATAAACTAGTAAATCCAAAGAAATTAATCACACCACCTACTACATTCAAATAATATGTTACATAAAATTTTTAGTACTACATTACATTTTCTGCACAAACCATTTTCTCTCTCTCACTGGGCCTCTAAAGTCTGAGAATGTGTGTGTTATTTGTGTGTTATGTATCTTAAAGTTGACTCCAACTTTTGGCAACTTTACGCAGGGCTTTCAAACTCATTTTCATTGAGGGCCACATCAGCCTTATGGTTGCCCTCAAGGGGCCTGTTGTAATTGTAAGAGTGTATAAATGTAACTATGCTGCCCTGGCATTGAAAGCCCTGCAGACCATATAAAATGCCGTGGCAGGCCAGATTCGGCCCATGGGCCTTGCATTTGATACGTGTGCCATAGGGGTTTTGTGGCAAGATTTAGTCAGAATTTTGTCATTGTTTTCTTCTGAGGCCAAGAGAAAGATAGTTTCCTATTTAGTTTCACAACTTGGTGGCAGTTCTTTTTTTAAATACAACTTCCAGAATCCTTTACTTGAACTACAAGTCTCAGATGTCACTTTTTCAAACTTTTAACATCTCATATGTATGCATCTACACTGCAGAATGCATGCAATTTGGCACTACTTTTACTGGCTTAATGATATGGAATCCAGGGAGCTGTAGTTCAGTGATGCGTCAGCATTATAATAATGTAATAATAATAATTTATTTCTTATAGCCCGCCTCCATCTCCCTGTAGGGACTCAGGGCAGCTCACATGGGGATAGGCCCTAAAACATCCAGTTGATGTACAATTAAAACATAAAACAAATTACAAAATTAACATAGTACAACAATTATTTAAACATCTTAAAATAAATACAACCATATCAATTAAAAAGCGAAGTGGGATTATTCAGGTTACATGGAGGGGCAGGCTGTGCAGCCATGAAGAATAGGACCATAGCGACATAAAGTACTAAAAGCATTATTTTAGCTACAACTCACAGGATTTCATAGAATTGAGTCATGGCAGTTAAAGTGGTAGCAAACTGCATTGAGTCTACAGTGGAGATACACCCTACATTGACTAGGGATTCCTAAGAACTGTAGCTCCAAAGAGTAATGTTTTTAAGCTTTGATCACAAAACCAAAAAACCAGGGCACTCTCATGCTCATAATCCACAAGCTCTGGCCCATTTCCTTCATCCATGTTCAGGTATGGCAAGCTTTCCCATTTTACTGATGGGCCCTTTCCTTATAATACAAGTTACAGTTAATTCATTCAACAGCCTTAACATGTAAAGCCTTTTGAATATTTAGCAAAAAAAAAAAAAAAAAAAAAGGTACACTGGATTTAAGCTCACTCCCTGCCCTACAAATCTTAGGTGTAGTTTGTAGTGATATTTTATATTTTCCACTTTTCATCTGGTTCTACGCAAAATTTGACTGACATGCATCTTTAGTTTGCAGACACACACACAAAAACACCCATCGCCACATTAGAATGCCTTCCAGCAACAACCACCCATGTTGGCAGCCTATTAAATTGCTATAGTAGTCTTGCAGCAGCAGTCTTGACAACCCTCCAAATGAACATCAAACCTTCCCACGGTTCCTCCAGGGGAGGCGGGGAAGGGGGGGTGTAAAAAATCCCAACAAACATAATATTAAGAAGAAGGGGGAAAAAAACCCTGAATGCTTTATTACTCCCTGCAGCTTTGTAGCTAATTTAGAATCTATTGATCCTGGTGCCAATACATCAGCTCTACTTAGAGGAGATGTTTTCGCTATCAAATTAACATCTAATGCTTGTGTAGCAGAATGGGATCTCACAACATTTATTAGCACAGTTGTGCTTTTTCTGTGCTGTGTGAGAGGATGCATTTGAGGGAGCTGAGATTTTGCTTGATGGCATAAAGGAGAAGGAAGCAGGACCAAAAAAAGTCTATCCATGTGCTAGTTTACTACTTCCTAGTGAAAAGGAAACATATTTAGGAGTAGTTGTGTTGGACAAATTTCAAAAGAAACATCAGTTTACTTGAGATCCAGCTGCCCCTTCCTTAGGCAGAAAACACTGAATTTCTAAAGGAGTCTCTATACTGTTGCATCTTGAAAAACTTTTCAGAGTTGTATCTAGCAATAAGGAAATTCCATCTTATAACCTCATCACATTGGGCTTTTGTTTTATCTTACTGTGCTTCCAGGATAGAGCCTGATGGAGTCCATTACATGACGCAAGGCTACTTCCAACGGGGCTCCATCCTGGCATCATTGTAGGATGGAACCCTGAGAACATGTATGGCCATCCGTGTTCTCACTACCTAAGCTGAGGACAGCATGCGGGGAAGCAGGGCAGCGACTGTTCCCCCATGTGGTGGGGAAGAGGCCGATGCGAGGTGCTTAATGCTGGTTCCCCCACTGCCTGAGAGATTGGCCCCGCTACCTGACAGATTCCCCCACTGTCCCTCGTCTTAAAGATTTCCATGTGATGAGGTCCTTAGAAAACTAAGACTGGGAGAATTGCGGCTGGGAACTATAATTTACAGAATCCCCCAATCATTATGGTAATGTTAGATGGGGGGACTAATGGAAGCTCTGGTCCAACTCTCCCTTTTCTGGGGCCTAGACTCATATAGTCCAGTTCAAAGCAGATAATCTGGATTCAGAAAGTGAATTATATGGCAGTGTAGATCCAACCTGAGTCTTGTTTTGAATCACTTTACATGGTGGTAACCTCTTCCGCACTCTGGGGCCATCTACGGCATTAGATTAATGTGGTTCAAGACCACTTTAGTCACCCTGGTTCAGTGCTATGGAATCCTGAGAGTTGTAGTTTAGTGAGTTTCCTACTTCTGGCCCTCTTTGTCTAAAGACCTTGTAAAACTACAATTCCAGGATTCCATAGTATCGCATCATGGCCATTAAAGTGGTGTCAGATGGCATTAATTCTGCAGTGTAGCTGCATCCTCTGTCTCTTTATCTGGAGATACCCAACAACATCTGGGAATTTAGGAAGAATTAATTAAGAATTAATTGATGCTTATAAAATATCTATAATGTTGGCATTGAAGAGCACTCTCTCTCCCCTCCCTGTGTGTGTGAGTATGATATATAACATACCAGCATATAATATTATAATATAATCTATAATATAATAATACACACGTACACATGAGCACCCAAGTGTGCCTGTTCTCTTCGTTCTTCACCTAGTGCTTCTGATTAATTTTCGTCTCCTGATCTGTCTTTTCAGTGTTTGCCAGCACTAATTTACAACTCATGCAGCAGCCAGTTTGCCTTAACTGAAAAGGTATTGCCTGATTTAAGTAATTAGAACTGGGCATGTGACCACCTTCAGCAGTACAGCCAACTGCTTGCAAAGCTCACGGTGGATACAAATTCTGCCTGCAGCCTGTGTGGCTTTAGATTCCTAGAGATCCTGCTCAGGCCTGTGAGTTGGCACTGGAAGGGGATCAAACACAGCAGCCCTTCCTAAGGCTGTTCCTTCTTCTGCCTTATGATTGCACACCTAGACTTTCTATGGGGTTCCTGCCAGGCATACACGCATGCGCGATAACACAACTGCTGCTAGGAATAACTTTCTATAACATCATGCTGAGGATTTTCATCCAAGTTAATCAGGTGTGGGCTGTTGTTGTGGCCAATTTTTTTCTTGCAAAACACTGTTTGTTACCTAGCTACAAGCCATACTTAAAAGCCATAATTTTGACTTCTGAATTCTGCTTTAAAATATAATTGATCATGTTGTCTGAACCCAGAAAGCATGGCTTGTCTCCAACTTTTCTCAGCTTCATCCTGAAACTGACAAGAGGGACTGGAAAGAAACAGAGCAGAAGTAGGGGCAAAAACAGCAGTATGCTTGGTTATCTGTCGGACAAGTTGCAAACCTTGGCTTATAGAAGACAACAACATCCTCTTGGATTATGCCAGTGGCACATTAGTAAGAAGGGAAAGGTCATAGGTATAACAGCAGTGAGGGAAGGCAGACACAGTTGTTGTCAAGAGGGTATTTGTGTGTTTGTCGTCAGAGCTCAATTCCCCTTGGCACCAATATGGTAGTGTAGTATACCAATATGGCTCTGAACCAAATCTGCAATAACAGCTCTTCATGATCTCCAAAAAGGTTTAATACTCATGAACAAATAGTACAGCTAGCCACAATCATTTCACTACTAGCAGATGAAAGCCCGTCAGATAGTGCCATCTGGCTCTATGGTCCCCTATGCCTGTCAGTTTCATCAACCATCTTCAAAACAGAGGGAAGCATTCAGATAGGTTTAAGCCATATATCCAATGTCTTTCCTGCAGTCCTCTCACCTCTTGCATTCTGAATTGCTAAAACGTTTAAAAATAGTTTGTCCTTTGCAACATGTACCATGGTATGGAGAAAGGAGACAGAGAGAAGTTTTTTTTCCCTGTCTTCCAGAACCTGGGGTTATCCAGTGAAACCGCATATGGGAGGTTCAAGACAAGGGGAAAAGAAAACACCTTTACACATATCACTTAGTTAAACCATGGAAGTTACTAGCACAGAATGTAGTATTGGCTGTCAATTTGGACAATGAGGTTATATGGCTATATGTTTTTTTCAGGATTATTCTGAATACCAGCTGCTAGAGGAGGAAAAACAGTAGAAGGGGACTATTTCCTTAATGCCGGACTTCTGAGCTTCTCAAAAAGCATATTTTGGTCACTGTAGGAACAAAATACTAAATTCGATAGACCTTTAGCGCAAGCCGGCAGGGATCCTGATTATTTTCCCACACATGTTGGTATAAACATCTGAGCCTGTGTGGCATTTTATTTTTTATATCAGTGTCTTTGAGTAATGCTGATTCTCGGGGGAAAATATAGGAGAAAAATCCCCTTCGAAAGACCATGATTTCAGCAACTGGCATCATGACAGGATAAATCACCATGTGTGATATTTGAAGAGGAATTATGACATGACGCAGGACCACCCAGAACTGATCCAGCTTCCTGACATAATCCAAATGTGTACATCATAATTGCACCAATTTACAGTGCAGAAGAAACAGGGTGATTTTTTCATTTGCTAAAAATATTTATATCTCGTGTTTTCTTTTGAAGTTAAGTGGCAAAAATCATTTTTTTAAATATTAGAAGAAACAACAAAATGTTTGTCCTGAAAACCAAACAGCTAGAACCAGTAGTGATAAAAACACATTGGAAACAAATAGATTATGTCCTAGGTGTGATATGGTCAAGCAGTCTGTGGCCTGTAACCTATTGGTTAGTACCAGCTAGAATTCACCTTCTGAATTAGTTCTTGAATAGTGAGTCGACACATAGGTAAAGCTCAGTGATTCAGTGGGATTCCTGTAGCTGAGATTAATAATATAATTCAAGCTAGTGGCTTCCAGTTATGATGATCATATGTACTGTTGCTGAAGATCATCAGCACAACATGTCTGTTGTCTTTTTCTTTGTTTCTTTATTTAGTATCCAAACTCTCTTACACAAATTAGGCTAAAGGCAGTTCATGTCATGCTTGTGAGGTCCCAATGAATGTCTAGTTGGCGTCTGTGGGGAAAATCAGGATACTGCAATAAAGAAGCCTTTGGGCTGGTCAAGCAGGGCTCATTTCATTCTTACATTATGTGCAGTCCAGACTCTAAATGTCCAGAGCCTTCATAAACAGGAAGATCTTACATTATCTTGTTGTGACTAAATCTGCCCCTTCAAACAAACCATGATTTGTTAGCCAGCTATTTACCTAGGAGGCATATTTGGCTTATGTATTCTGATTTACTTAAACCATAGTTTGTCATTGCATTTGAACACAAAACCATAGCTTGCCTTTTATTTGTTTGTCTAGCTCTGCAGTCCGAAACAGAAGCAGATAAAAGGATCAGGAGAAAACATATTAAAACCAGAACAAAAATTGTATATTTGGTTAACTGTAAGATAATTTATGCTCTAGACAACAAACCACAATTAACGTAAACTGTGTAAAAACAGCTCACGGTCAAAATCCTGCTGGCTTATTACACCAGGAAAATTATTTTGGGCTAGGAAGTGGCATATTGGTAGCAGAGAGAGATGCCAGAGAGAACCTGAAGCTATGTGACATGGTAGAGTATGCCTCCACATCAGCATAGTGCTTGGGGCATCACAAAATCAAGGTTTGGTTTTTGGATTCTTTCCCCCTGAACGTTTTTGAGCTGCAAGTGGTTGAATCTGTGGATGCAGAACCGATGGATACGGAGAACTGATGTTATATCTTTTTGATGGGCATTTTTCTAATTGTTTTTGTCATTTCCCCCATCTGCTTCTCATGAAGATCTTCTCCTGACTTTCATTGGAAACAGAACATCAGATTAGACTGACAGTTCATCTGATTCAGAACTGATGAAGACCATTTCAAACCAAGGAATGCAACCAGGAAAATGGGCCCCCTGAAGGTTGTCGGTTCCAATATTTTCCATATTACCTATGTTCTTTCAAATTCCTTGCCCATTGCTTTGAAATAAAGTAACACAGAACTGTGAGAATCTTTGCAAAATCTCTTTGCAAAAATAGGGGGGAAAGAACAATATGTGGTGTCAATAAGAAGCAATACCCATCTTTAGGATCATTAATCATAATGCCTCGAACAGTCTGATAGCTACCTTGTCATTCTGCAGTTTGACAATGACTCTGCCTTGAAACTCTTGGCAGCCCTTTGGACCTTGGGGGATAATTTACTTCAGCTAGTCACTGATATATGCTAGTCTCATTTGGGCAAATCTAACACTGTCTGTTTTGTCCATAGCTCTTCATAAGGAAAAAAAAAGACTCACTTCTACATACATTTTACGGCAGGAGGGGAGAAAATTAGTCTATTCCTGTAGTAAACTGTGAATGCATGTACCAAGAGTTTTCAATGAGTAGCACTTCTAAGAATGAGTCCCATGATGCAGAAATGGAAAGAGTTCAAGGGGAAATGGAGTCTGTTTAGATTTCCTTAAACTCTACAATGCACCCAGGAGTAAAAAGGATTGGACTGGAAAGATGAGAGACAGGGGAATTATCATGGCAAGACGGATGAAAAGCATTGTGTACTATGACACTGGGTATTCATCCTTTGAAGAGAGGGCACAAGGAGTGGGCATGTTTTCGTTTCCATATCATTTCCCAAATGCAGAAAAATACCAAAAAAACAAAATGAAACAAAACAAAACAAAAACAGCCATGTTGTAAATTCAAGGAACCAAACCTGTAATTCTTGGCCTCTCTTTTCAGGTCCTGCTGACATTTCTACACCCCATTCTAGTTCTCATGCTGTTCTGAAATGGCTTTTTTCCTCTCTGTCCAATGACTTTGAAACTTGACTGAATGAGCTTCAAAATGCTATAGAATGCTCAAAGATCCAAACTAGAAATTATGAGATATGTATGCTCTGATTCTACCCTTTTCTCTTCCCATAACTAGATTTTATCAGATATACCTCAGCAATAAGACTTAGATAAGGCATGTGTATACCTTTCAATGATCCAGTCACAAAACTAAAGCTCACTAAATGCAAACATGGAAGTAAGGAAAAACATGAGCTAGGAAAATAGGTGTCTTTCACTACTTGATGGAGCATGTTTTCTTAAAAAGTAGTTTCTTGTCTTTAGTTCCATGGCAGAAAAGCAAAATATAAATGTCCCAGGATCAATCCCAAATATTATACACACACATTTTCAGCTAGTTTCTCTATGCATTTGAGATTCTTACATTACACCCCTGGTATTTTAAAATTACAGCAGGAATTTGCAATTTGGAAGAAAGTATCATGTAGAAAATTTATGAGGATTCAGATGAATTTGGTATGTGTGAAAGGGGCTATGCACAAAATGAGCTCTCACACTGATTTAACACAAGATAATTTTCTGCATGAATCGACCTTACATTTTCTGTAACAATAGCAAGTTATCACACGAGAATGGCTCTCTTTATTAGCATTATTAGCATTCATAAAACAAAACAAAACATAGGTTGTGTGGTTCCATTAGGTCTGGGAATAAGATTAATTGGATATAATTTGCCATGTACATACATTTGTGCATTCAATTACTGGGAAAACACAGTAATTTTATGCTTTGCAGTGAGAGGATGGCAAGCTGATAGAGGAAAGGCACTCTCCCCAGAAGTTTAAGAACTATAGCAAAGAACCTATGCCAATATTCTCAATCTAAAGGTAACAGAGGTAGTGACTACATTTTCATTTCTAGGCAGCTAAACAGATTCCAAACATAACCAATGCTAGTGTGGTTTCAGTCTACGGAATAACCCCAATTCTCACATAAGGAGAAAAGGAAATATTTTGCAACATAAGGATTTTGTAATGATAAATCAGACTTTGCTGGGGGGATTTTATCCAAAAAAGGGGAAAGCTTTGAACAATAAAGGAGATGGAAACTGATAAAATAATTAAAATTAATTTGCCTCAAGGTGTTTTACACTACAGTTATAGCACTTTGATGCCTCACCAACTGCCACAACCCATCCTATGGAATTCTTTGATTTGATGTTTTGTAAGCTATTTAAAATTCTTTGCCAGAGACCTATAATACCTTGCCAAACTAAAAACCTTAGGATTTCATAGGATGTAACCATTTGAGTTCTGATATCAAAGTACTGTGATTGTCTAGTGTGAAACAAACCTTAGTCACAACTAAGATAAGGAAAAATAAGGAAGAGAAGAACAAAAGCATGATGAGAGTCAACCATAAGTTTCATGTAGATGTCACCTGTCAACCTATGATGACCCCAATGCATTTCATAGGGCTTTCTTAGGCAAGGAATACTCGTAGGTTTTGTCATTTCCTTTCTTTGAAATGGACTTTACAGCACCTGGTATTCATTGTTAGTGTCCCATCCTAATACTAATCAGTGTTTAGCTTCCAAGATCAGATGGGATCTGCTTCCTTGGGGATATTTTGGGTATTTATTTAGGATGTTGTTGGGGGACACCTGCTCGACAGTGAACCATTGTCTTGTGGAGACTCTCAGGGTCCAGTATTGTCACCCATGTTGTTTAACATCTACATGAAGGTGCTGGGGGAGATCATCCAGAGTTTTGGAGTTCAATGTCATCTGTACTCAGATGACGTACAACTCTATTATTCCTTTTCACCTGCTGCTAAGAAGGCTGTTCAGGTCCTGAACCGGTGCTTGTTGGCTGTGATGGTTTGGATGAGGGTGAAAAAATTGAAACTGAATCCAGACAAGACAGAGGTACTCCTGGTCAGTTGAAAGGCCAAACAGGGTATAGGGTTACAGCCTGTGCTGGATGGGGTTACACTCCCTCTGAAGTCACAGATTCGAAGCTTGGGAGTTCTCCTGGATTCCTCACTGAGTCTGGAACCCCAGGTTTCGGAGGTGGCCAGGGGAGCTTTTGCACAATTAAAACTTGTGCACCAGTTGCGCCTGTACCTTGAGAAGCCAGACTTGGCCATGCTAGTCCACACTCTTATTACATCTCAAATAGATTACTGCAATGCACTCTACATGGGGTTGCCTTTGAAGACTGTTCGGAAGCTTCAAGTGGTCCAATGGGCAACAGCCAGGTTCCTTACTGGAGTGGCGTACAGGGAGCACACAACTCCTCTGTTGTGTCAGCTCCACTGGCTGCCAGTCTGCTACCGAGCGCAATTCAAAGTGCTGGCTTGAGCTTATAAAGCCCTAAGCAGTTCTGGTCCAGCTTACCTGTCTGAACATATCTCCCTTTATGAACTAGTTTGAGTGTTAAGATTGACCTGGGAGGTCCTGCTTTTGTTTCTGCCACCTTCGTAGGTGCGATTGGTGGGGATGAGAGACAGGGCCTTCTCGGTGGTGGCCCCTTGGTTGTGGAACTCCCTCCTCAGTGAGATCTTCCTGATTTTCAGGAAGAAACTCAAAACTTGGTTATGCACACAGGCGTTTGATGAGTGATAGTATTGCAGTATGAAGCAGATAAATGATGACAATGAGAATGGTGCAATGTTACTATCCTCAATGTTTTATGTGATGATGTTTTTATATATATAGTGTTTTAATTATTTAATGCACATTTATATGTTATTGATTTTAGTTAATGTTATGTATTGCTTTTATATGTATGTATACTGGCGACATTGAATTTTTGCCCTGTTGTACACCGCTCTGAATCTCTCTCAGGGTGAGAGAGAGCGGTATAGAAATGCAGTAAATAAATAAATAAATAACATTATGCCTTCATTCAATTCTATTGATATTTTCCCCTTTTTATTCATATCTTAGGTGAACTTGAGTGGAAATAAAGAGAGATAAAAAAATCAGTAGAATTAAATGGAGGCAGAATAATAGAATACAAAGTGAATGTAAGAGCAATGCAAATTTTCCCCTAACTGCGTGCTGTAAATTAAGGAAGAATTAACCCTTCCGCGTGGTTCATTAATTGGGAGATGGAAGATAAGGGCAGTACTCTGGGCACCTTTATCATTTCTACTGTGACTCATATTCCTCAGGTCATGCTACCTGTGACTGATGGAGGCAGGAGTTGAAAGTCCAAGAACATCTGGAAAATTACAGGTTCCCAGCCTAATGCTAAGACATAGTGAGAAAGTAGCCCTTGTCCAGAGGGATTGTAGGTAGTACAACAGAATGCAGGACAATCAGAAGTAACTGGCTTGCTTTTAATTAGGCAAGGGTGGTGCTTACCTCTTATCTGGAATGAGACCAAATGAGCCTACCACAGCCATAAAGGATATTGATTTGCCAGCTCCACACACCTGTGCTTTAAATAGAGAACAGATAAATACACCACTCTTAGGAGCGTACCCTTGGAACATATCCAGTATAATGATGCACAGCTAGCTGGAATGCCTGGCCAATCCAAACCCTTATCACATAAGCAAGAAACGGACCTCACAAGTATAACCATGATTCTATCCTCAAAAGAGTGCAAGAGGGGGGGAGAGCAAGGTACAAGAAAGAGGAAAGAAAATAGTGTGTCTCCTCTCTGTTCATTTCTGTTTTTATTTTCTATCTTTTAATAGAGCGATTTTTCAGAGTCACAGTGCAAACGTGATGCCCTTTGAACTGGCAATGATTTCCACAAGAAGGTTCAAGGCTTGTTTCCCTGTCTCCTATGGAAATCAATAGGGCTTCAAAGGGAGCCCAAGATTGGTGTGATTGCAGTCTAAAAGAACAGACAGAGAGAGAGAGGGAGAGAGAGAGAGAGAGAGAGAGAGAGCTTTCTCTTTCCACTCCCCATCCATACAGTAACTTGTCTGAGCTAGTCCAATTGCTGGAAGGAACAGATGCACCAAGTTCTGTGCTTGCTGGTTAGACACTCTAATCATTGCCTAAAGTGTGTCAGATTTAAATGTGAGAAAATGTGTGTGTGTGTGTGGGTGGGTGGGTTTGAAAAAATAAAAGAGAGGGGGGGAGACAGAGATTCAAGTTGTCTGAAGACTGTCTTAACACATATTTGGGGTCTGTAAGCTCTTATTGTGTCAATGAGTCCCAAAACGAGCCTCCAGAAAGGTAGTTAATGTTTTCTGCTAAGACCACACTGTCAAGAGCCACACCTCAAACTTCAGAAGATTTTTAATTTATTCTGACCCTGCAGCGTGTACTGTGTTAGAGCAGCAACATCATTAACATTGGCTTGTTTTGTTTTTCTTTTAATCATGCTACAGGGAAGGATTTTTAAAGTCTTCCTCTCTCCTTCTTTCCAGCCTGCAAACACAGTTTCAAAAAAAGAAAGGGGAAAGCAATTAATGAATGTAATCAGTTTTCTGTCATGTCTTGGATGAAAGTATGATGTTAGACTTAGCAGAGAGTATATATCCAAGATACAAAACTCAAGATTCATGCCATGGCAATTAAGGTGGTATCAAACTGTTCTCATTGCTCACTGTGGTTCCACTCTTGATTTTACTACGACTGGGGAAGTATCTTCCTGTATATTCCAGATCTTTTTCTTCTTAATCATAGAAACAAAGCAGCTATTATGTCTCATATACTTCCATAGTCAGTCTAGGCTGCTTACTTGGACCACCATCACTGTTGAAGTGTGTGTTTGCGTGTGTCAGGTTGGCATCCTTTCATTGGCTGCAGTCCAATGCCATTAGCAGTCCTTGCGTACAGTGTTTCCTGGCATAAAGATAAGTAATGGGGAAAGATGGGAAATTTAAATTCTGTTTAATATCTGTTGAATTAGACTAGTGATCAAGGCGCTGAAGCAATGACACATGCAACTGCAAACCATATACAGAGCTCAGAGATCTCCATGTAATGAACACATTCAGAACACTCTACTACTGATGAAAGGATGCTCACTTACTGATAGAGATCTGTGTATATATTAGCGCATGTTACATTGCACAAATGAAATTATTTCCCCCTGCTGTGTCTCCCAGTGTCTTAAGAGTCCAAATGTACACCCTTGCAAAATAGTAACTTCTAACGCAAATGGCCCTGATTAACAAATGAAAATTAAGAAGAATTAAGTGGCTGATTTGCAAAGTCCCCAACTTAAAAACCCTCACAAAACACACCTACTCAGCAATCAAGTGAAATATGAAGTATTCCTCATAAATAATTAAATCTGGATTTGTTTCTTTTGCTCATTCATTTTTCTAATGAATAACACAGACTTCATCATTGCCAACTTTTTTTGTTAATGCAAATTATTTTTTTTCCTCTGCTTAAAATGCCAGCCAGTCTAGTATTAAGCATTATTTTTAAAAAAAATTCAATGCAACGGTACCTTTAATAAAGTCTCATCTGAAAATAAAGGATCCTAAAAAGTTTGGCACAGTACAACATAAACTGAAGAATCCTTTTTAATTGCCTTGTAATGAGCCAGGAATAGAAATAGAGTCTGGACCTACTGGTTTCCTCTACCTTAATTACCTTAATACTTTACCATCATGACAATGTTAATAGCACTTTGATGCTTCACTGTCTTTATAGCTAAGCCATAGAAAATGTACTATACTTTATTGTACTATTTAACAACACATTTTAAAAACTATTTGGGAGGGCACATACTACTTCTTCTGTTTCATGATGATTGGGGTGGATTTTTAATATGACTGCAAAGCAATAGTAACCAAATGTAACTTACGCTGTCTTGATTTCAATGGTTTTGCCCAGTCTTGTTCATTTCCTGGAAGAATATGCTCTAATTGGTGGAGATCTACTGAAAATTGGGACCAACCCCCCTCCTTGTTTCTTTTCAAGTTTCAGGGGAACACATATTTTTGTCCACTGGGATGGGAGGTTTTTTTATTACTTTCTCCCACTCCTTTGCGGTATTGCTTCCTTTTACTAAGCTAGTAATGATTCATGTGTACAGACCAAAGTAATTAACAGTGATAGCAGTTCATCCATTCCTCCCTCCATAGCAATGTTTGTACAAATTGAAACAGTCTTGATTAATCCATGCCTCCAGCAATGAAGCTTTTAAACCAAAATGTATAGAACTTATTAATCCATGCAGACCTCTCCTGCAAAAAGAAAAACCCACAGAGTATTTTTGAAAATAGAAGATAAAATGGAAAGTATTTCTTGAACTCATTTTATATATGCCTGGCTCACAGAAATGGTAAAATGGGGGCAGATATAACACAGCCCACTGGATATTTGATAGTAACTCCCAGCATTCCTTAATGGTGGTTAGGGCAGATTGAAGCTCTAGTCAAAGAATATTTGGAGGACTTCATGACTACAACTTTACTACATTTCCTTATGAAGGATTATGACCCATTGATTTCAAAGTAGACATGCCTTGCAATGTACAGTCCAGTGACCTCTGTCTTCCAATAACAATTGATCTTTCTTTTTCAGAGAAATCATCAGGATAACATGGTGTGTCTGGGAGAATGTCGATGGCTTCACATGTTTCCATTCCTCATGGTAGGTAATTTAGATGTTAAACAAAGACAGCCATAACAGAAACTTCAGCTATGGGCATATGTTAAAATTTAACTTAGACCTAAATTATCTGCGCAGTATCTTCAGAGCTGGTCCTTATTGATCCGTTTTTTATTGTGTCAGAAGTGACTTGAGAACATTTTGCAAGTTGCTTCTGGTGCGAGAGAATTGGCCGTCTCCCAAGACGTTGCCCAGGGAACACCCAGATGAGTTACGTGGGAGGCTTCTCTCACGTCCTCGCAAGCTAGGGCTGACAGACAGGAGCTCACCATGTCTTGTGGATTCAAACCAGCAACCTTCAGGTCAGCAACCCAACCTACAGATTAGCAATTCAGCTGGCACAAGAGTTTAACCCATTGCGCCACCGCGATTTATTGATCCATGAAGTCATGTGTTCTAAGATGCAGTGATGGCCACCAACCAGGATTGCTCTTAAGGGGTCTAGTCAAATTTAATGAAGAATTGGTTAGTAGTCGACTATATAGTGGCCAGCATCATACAATGTGCAGGGAGAGTGTACAGCTCCACCTTGAATTTCCATGCACCTCTCAAAGCATTCAGAGCACACCACCACAGTCATTTACTGGACATGGACGTCAATAGAGTGTGGACAGGAGCCATTAGGGTTACACACACATAACTCATCAATAGGATTCAATAGGATTCTTCAGAAGGCTAGAAATTGCCCCAACATCTGCTTCATGAGGTTATTGCCTCTCTGCAGCCCATGCTAGGGCTGGCCTGATACTAATAAGAGTACTGCTGTTTGGTAAATCATATTGACAGAAATGGGCAATTAAATTGTATTTCCCTTTGGTGACAGGTATCACTTGTATATTCTGCTAATGCTGAATATTCTAACTGTGGTGAAAATGAGTACTACAACCAGACGACCGGGATGTGCCATGAGTGTCCACAATGTGAGCCAGGAGAAGAACCATACATGGTGAGTTTGTTACATACTGTACTTGTCATTTGGTGAAAAAAATGCTGTTGTTGTTGTTTATTCATTTAGTCGCTTCCGACTCTTCATGACCTCATGGACCAGCCCACGCCAGAGCTCCCTGTGAGCCATAGCCACCCCCAGCTCCTTCAAGGCCAAGCCGGTTACTTCAAGGATACCATCCATCCACCTTGGCCTTGGTCGGCTCCTCTTTCTTTTTCCTTCCATTTCCCCCAGCATCATTCTCTTCTCCAAGCTTTCCTGTCTTCTCATGATGTGGCCAAAGTACTTCATCTTTGCCTCTAATATCCTTCCCTTCAGTGAGTAGTTGGGCATTATCTCCTGGAGTATGGACTGGTTGGATCTTCTTACAGTTCAAGGCACTCTCAGAATTTTCCTCCAACACCACAGTTTAAAAGCATCTATCTTCCTTTACTCAGCCTTCCTTATGTTCCAGCTCTCTCATCCATAATATGAAATGTGCACCATGCAAAACAGTGATTACTGATAGTCCTTAGAATACTTAGACACTCTTCTAAAAATTCAATTTAAAAAAACAACCCAGGTCACTTTCTCTCCCTTTCGCCGCCCTAAGATTCAAATGGAGGACATTTTTTGCTATAAAACATACACAGTAAGCCATCTTACAGGAGAGGAGGGTCTGTACCACAGTGGTAGAGCACATGCTTTCAGGATCTGTTTCTGCCATTTTCATTTCAAAGAGTGATGTGATGGGAAAGTCCCTGGAAAGCTTGTTGGAGTGTCTCCAGATGGAAAGCTTTGAGCACCACATATCAAATACTTTCTTCTTCTTTATTTTTCTGAAAAGAAAGGGGTGGGGAGAACACAGCAAGGAAATGGTGGGAAACATAGGGAAGTTACAATGGAAGGTGACAGCATCTGGACCAGAGCTTAGGGAAGTTACTTTTGCAACTCCTAATTCCCCGAATCTGCTAGTCATATGAGCTGTGATTGTATTAGCAGGGAGATTCTAATAGTTGTACTTCAGCATTTTTCTAAGATGTTCTTTTTGCCCAAAGTTATCTTTAGGATGCCTCATCTTTACTTGTGAGAAGACTTCTTTACTGGATAATACAAAGAAATTCAATGCACGCAAAATTTCTGGTCTGGCAATCAAAAGGAGAGCAATACTTTCAATGCCTCCACTTATGAGGTGGGAATTTACTACCTGCAGAGTAATAAATGATAGGAGAACTATATAAGACCTTGAATGAGACATTTCCTCTGCTCCCAGGCAATTCTCAAAACATCTGTACTGAATCATGTGCCTGGGACTCCAACATACACTGCTGGACAAAGTGATTGTTCGTGCCATACAGGCTATCATTATTCTGAATTCCCCCACTCTCAAGAAAATGGCCACCACATGATTGTTATGAGGCAAGAAAACAGCCTTTATGTTCCAAATGGAATTTCAAAGCAGGTTGGCATAGACAAGAGCCAGGTCAGAATAATTTCCTTCCCCCTCCCTCCCTCCACAGCAATTTCCAAAAATTACAGACACTTTTATTTAGCCCACACTCTTGCTGTCCTGTTCAGCATTTACTATTTAATGGGGACCATATTTCAAACTGAACAGAGTTGAAAGTCCAACAACGTTAGCTCTGCGCTCTCCCATCTGAGCCATGATGGAAGCAATGGCCACTTTCAGCCCTCCTGCTCAGACCCCTTCTACACTGCCATGTAATCCAGATGATCAAAGCAGATAATCCACATTATCTGCTTTGAACTGGATTATTTGAGTTTACACTACCATATAATCCAGTTCAAAGTAGATAATTTGGATTTTATATGGCCTCATTGTAAGACACCAAGAGAGGGTTCACCAGTCTTCTCTCTACATCACATCTGTTCATTGCTAATTCATGTTTGGCATTGCCCATGAATCACAACAAATGGCAGAGGGGCCTAACAGCGTGTGTCTTTTTTTCTGTTCTCAATGTATGGAGATATGTGCAGTCTCTGTTGTAATGTAGCATGGTATAATGTTTTTTAAAAATTTATTAATTTGTCAAAGTTAGCTTATGTAGTGGGTATTTCTGCTTAGTTTTACCTATATGATGTTTTGGTTGTATTTTTATGTCATGTATTTTTGTTGTTAACCATTGTACGTTGCTTTGAATTCCACCCATGGGAGAAAAGTGGGATATAAATAAATAAATAAATAAATAAATAAATAATAGCTGCTTATGGCCTATCAAAAATGGGGGGAGTGTGAAGAAAAGAGGAGACACACCACTTAAAAAGAGGAGTGCCATTTGTGTGTGCAGCGGTACATTTAGAACAAATACTCTGATTTCAATGGAAATACAATACACGTTACCCTGGGATAAATTAGATGTCAACCACCATTACACAGAGCATCCAAAATAAAAAAATATTAAATTGGATCTTGTATCAGTTTATACCAACTAAGTAGTTAACTAAGTAGCTTCTCCCAGTCCAAGGTCCCCAAAGCTGACAGAGATATTATTGTCAGAATGGACCTCCCTCTCCTCAGTATGCTGGGAGTTGGATTACGATCATGGCAATAATGCTAATTTTTGTGAGTAAATAGTGATTGTGAATATGGAACAATTACTTAACTGTGTAACTGTTTCATGTTCATAATTGCGACGTACCGGTAGCTATGATTTGGACACTGTTGCCATGATCATATCACCCTCTCAGCTTACTTTATGAAGCATCAGCTGCATGGTGGGAAGGAGGTCAATTCTGCAAACAAATGAAACATGGTTGAATTATGTTTCCATCAGGTTTGTGGATTTTGTGGATCAGGCCAGGAGAAGTTACTTTGAAAAGTACAAGCTGATACAAGACTGTGACCAGAGCCGGCCCTAGGTATTTTTCAAGTGTAGGCAAACAGAATTTTGGCGCCCCCCCCCCCCAAACCAATAAAAGCATTGGATAAGTGAAAATGTTTGATAATAAGGAGGGATTAAGGAAAAGGCTATTAAACATCAAATTACATTAAGATTTTACAATTTAAGCAATAAAACATCATGTTTTACAACAAATCAACAGAAAAAGCAGTTCAATACATTGCGGAGGCAGGCCGCAGGAGACAGGAGTTGCCTCAATGGCGCCCCCCAACAAGATGGCGCCACAGGCAACTGCCTAGTTGGCCTGGTGGTTGAACCGCCTCTGACTGTGACCAGTAAGAATAAGTAATGGGGAAAATATGGTATTTCACTTTTCATGGCAACACAAATCTCCTCGATTTACTCAGTTGAAGAGAGAGTCAGGCCCTGAGACCTGGAAACCCTACAAGAAAGGAAAATCAAATTATCCCTCAAAATGGTCATGTTGGCTGGTGGAAGGTTTCTAGGGGCTAGAAGCCAGAAGGGTCTTTATTTATTTTTCAAGCTCTGCCTTAAAAGTTGCAGGAAGTAAGCTGCTCATGCCCAGTTTTGTTGAAATATTGTTTTAAAAAGTGACTCTTTGACCTGAGAGACTTGTTTCCTCCCACAGACATGTGGATATGGGACTAAAGATGAAGACTACGGCTGTGTTCCTTGTCCATCGGAAAAGTTTTCTAAAGGAGGTTATCAGATATGCAGGAGGCACAAGGATTGCGAGGGCTTCTTCCGGGCAACTGTTATGACACCTGGAGATCAAGAGAATGATGCAGAATGTGGGCCTTGTCTCCCCGGGTAAGATTTTAATTACAAGACTTTGGTATCTGCAAAAAATCACTTAGGCTAGAGGATGTACACACATTTGTCACTTTTGTGCTGCTGGCCACACTTGTTTCAGCATGCGATTAAGTGAATGATAATTAGCTCTAAATAAGTAATAGGCCTGCTTTAAGAAACATGTTTTAAATCAAAGAAAGTAGCAGATGCTTATTAAAGCAAATTAAATATGAAACAAGTGTCAGAATTTGAAGGAACGTTTTGGATGGCGGATGGAGGGGACAATAGAAAAAGAATTTATTCAAAAGGGAATTCCAGGACAAACTCCATCCCAAGTTTTTGAAATAAGACATTTTGTTAATAAAAATCAGTAAAACAGGAAATCAATATTATCATTGGTTCCTCTGAAATAAAGTGGAGTTAACATCCTGATTATACTCTGTCCCTGTTGATAGTCCAGTTAATCTTTAAACATTTCCGGTGGATTGCATTACTAGATCTTTATCTAAGGTGACATTAAATAAATCACTAGGAACTAGATCAATGAAATTTACTATTGTTTTCCCAATAAAAGTAAAGTATCTTTTACAAAAGAAAACTGCCTGCATCCAGAGGAAGTCAATTGCACTTCAAGCCCACAGAAATCAATATGAAAAGTTAATTATGCTTTAAATTAAGTCCCAGTGGTTTCAGTGGTAACTTAGCATCCTGCCAGTAATACTTTTACATTAACACAATATTACTCTACATATATGTTCTCCACACTTGGTAAAGCAGTGCTCCACTGCTGGAGGGGCATTGTTTTCTATACCATCATATCCTACCCACCTGTCTGAACAAGCTAGGATTGTATTTTTAGTTTGTATTCAAGCCAGTATTTATAACATTTGCCCGTATCAAACACTTCATAGTTTTAATTCTCGCAAAGCCATGTGCATTCTGTAAAAGGAACAGCAATTTGTGTCCTATCTGCAGAAAAATGGAATGGTTCTTTGGACCAATCATAGTGTTGGTACCAGGTTTGTTTTCCTACCCATGACAGAGCATGACTGAAGAATATAAGAGCAACAGAACTATTTCAGAGATCACCCTGTTGTAAGACAGCAGCTGTGTTGACACCTACTGGGTAAATCTGATGTAAAAGGATCCCAAGATGCTCTGTTGCAGGCTTGAGCATCCCAAAAGGCCTTTGGATATCCACACAGCCAACCAGGCTGTGGGCACATCAGGGCTACCACTGCTGCATTGCCTCCAGATAGACGCACCCATCCTTCTGGTGATGTCATTTCTGGTTCAGTTCCATGTGATTAGAATTGCAAGGTTTCCAACAAGCCTCTAGGAGGGAGCTGCTTGTAAGCAATGCTAACAAATGCCAAAACTAACAAAATTAAGTTTAACAGGGACAAATGCAAGACACTCCACTTAGGCAGAAAAAAATGAAATGAAAAGATATAGAATGGGGGACACCTGGCTTGACAGCAGTACATGTGAAAAAGATCTTGGAGTCCTTGTGGACAACAAGTTAAACAGGAGCCAACAATGTGATGTGGATTTATGCAGGCCAATGGGATTTTGACTTGCATAAATAGGAGTAGTGTCTAGATCCAGGGAAGTCGTGCTACCCCTCTATTCTGCCTTGGTCAGACCTGAAAGACTATGTTCAATTCTGGGCACTGCAATTGAAGGGAGATGTTGACAAGCTGGAATGTGTCCAGAGGAGGGCAACTCAAATGATCAAGGGTCTGGAGAACAAGCCCTATGAGGAGCGGCTTAAAGAGCTGGGCATGTTTAGCCTGAAGAGAATGCTGAGAGGAGACATGATGAGGGCCATGTATAAATATGTGAGGGGAAGTCATAGGGAGGAGGGAAGCTCTGGAGAAAATCCCATGTTCCACCGATGTAGACCTGGAATGCAGAAATAGTGCTGTAAGTTATAAATACCCCCAAATAAATAAATAAATAAATAAATATTTTTAAATGCTTGAATAACTATTTGTATAAGGCAGTGGAAGAGAAACCATTTCTAGCCCCCCCCAAAAAAAGAGTAGATAAAGGCATACATGAGGTTTTAAAAGCAACTATTTTTATCTCACATGCTAATTAATTACTTCTCAACCCCATTGAATGGCAACAGACTGAGTTATATTGTTTTGTATTTCTGTCACAGTTACTACATGTTAGAAAACCGGCCCCGGAATATCTATGGGATGGTTTGCTACTCATGCTCGCTGGCACCTCCAAACACCAAAGAATGTAAGTGCTCCATTCAGTTTTCCATTCTGTTTCTGAAACTGTTCCATCTGCTTCTCTCCTTTTCTTCCTCATGTACCAGGTTTGCTTAGACTTCTCAGGGTCAGTCTGTATACTAAAGGCATCCTTGAGTTCATATGTTTTTTTTGTACAAAGTTCTGTGTAACACTGACAAAGTTACAATGGTCTTTTAAAAATTTTGAAACTCCACTTCTTCCAAAAAGATTATCCTAGGTAGTGTACATCATATTCTAAAAATACATATTGAGTACAGTAATAAAGTAGCTTCTTTTCGTATTACATACAAAAGGGCACCTGGTGGCGCAGCATGTTAAAGCGATGAGCTGCTGAACTTGCGGACCGAAAAGTTGCAGGTTCGAATCTAGGGTGCAGAGTGAGCGCCCGCTATTAGCCCCAGCTTCTGCCAACCAAGCAGTTCAAAAACATGCAAATGTGAGCAGATCAATAGGGAACACTCCGACGGGAAGGTAACAATACTCCATGCAGTCATGCCAGCCACATGACCTTGGAGGTGTTTATGTACAATACTGGCTCTTCGGCTTAGAAATGGGGATGAGCACCAACCCCTAGAGTTGGACATGACTGGACTTAATGTTAGGGGAAAATCTTTACCTTTACCTACAGATGGTCAAAATTGAAAACTCCTATTGGTAATCATTATATTTTAGCCATCAACTTTCAAAGCCTAACATGCAGGCATTTCCATATGTGGTAACATGCCTTTCAGCTCCTCTGCACAGATATTTATAGGAAAATAAGATAAAAGTAATTAACAAATGGCTGTCAAACTAGAAAAATGTTGTTGGAACTGAGATCCACATGTGTAACTCAACTAGGAAGAAAGCTGGCCTTTTGACTGACATAGATGTACACTGCTCCTCTACCCCTTATTCTCCACCAACAAATAAAGGTCCATATTGGGAGCCTGTAGTGCAGTGGTTCTCAACCTGGGGTCCCCAGATGTTTTTGGCCTACAACTCCCAGAAATCCCAGCCAGTTCACCAGCTGTTAGGATTCTGGGAGTTGAACACCAAAAACTTCTGGGACCCCAGGTTGAGAACAACTGCTGTAGTGAGTTGTGCGGTGAGATGTGTCATAATTCTAGCTGTGATGTATATTACAACACATCTCTGCACCTTCCAGCCTTTCACAGATGAAAACAGGATATCTGTAGCTAAATGAAATCTCACTGTGGTCAAAATGTGATAATAGAATCATAGGACACCCATCTATACTGCCCTATAATGCAGTTTGAAACTGCATTATGTGCTCTGTGTGGACTCATATATTGCAATTCAGTGTAGTTAAACTGCATGATGACATTGTAGATGGTGCTGTAGAGATGGGAGAAGAAGAATAGATTAATTAGGAGAGGATGTTGCAGGTTTTGCCTCAACCTACTGAAAAGAGAAATATTCCACTATTTGTGGAAATTCTGTTTCACTATTTTTTTACCCTCACTGAGGCCCCTTCTACACTGCCACATAATTCAGATTATCTGCTTTGAACTGGATTATATGAGTCTACACTGCCATTTAATCCAGCTCAAAGCAGATAATCTGGATTTTATATGGCAGTGTAGAAGGGGCCTCAAGCTGGTTCTACACTGCTATATAAAATCTAGACTATCTGCTTTGAACTGGATTATATGGTGGTGTAGACTCATATAATCCAGTTCATAACAAATAATGTAGATCATATGTTTTGATAATCTGAATTATATGACAATGTAGATCCATCCTGAGTTAATGAAGTTCAAACCACTTATGCAAACTATTTTCACAATTTTAGTACAGTTGGCAGCAATTGAAGTAAGCTGAGGACAAAGGAATAAAGTGAGAAAGAGCTAAAGAAATTGGAACATTTTCAAAACAGCTGAAAAGCAGGACAACAGGGCTGTTCTTGCCAAAGTGGGGCAGCTAGAGGGATGCATCTCCCAGTCCAGGATATCTGCTATTGTGTGTCATGGCATATAAATGCATCTCTAAATGTGGCTAACAGCAAAACAAAACTGATTTGCTTAATATCTTGAATTACGATGGATGGAACAAGACAAGTGTAGTAGCTTGCTTGAAATAAACAAGCTACAGCCTGCTAGATGATCAAGAGGCAAATGATATGCCACATTGTTTGCCTGGATTAATTGAAATGCAGTGTAATGGGATGAGGAGGAGGGGAGAAGGAGGGAGAGGAAACAGACTGCTATTGACCTGTTGCAACATGTAACAATGGTGTGAGATCCCAGCTCTCTTAAGTCTTATCTTCCATTGGAGTGTGTGAAACCGCACAAGGTTGATGGGTTGTCAAACAGATGAGCCAAAGCCCAGACTGAAAGGTTTATACCACCGAATAATGGAAATCATTGACCAATAAACACTGTAAAACATCAGGCATAAGCTCATGTTGAAAAGCAGTGGGAAAGGATAACAGTGGTTTTAACTATTCCATGGACCTTTTTGGCCTGTGTGGCACAGATCAGTCTGGACTTGATGCTCTCACTTTGTCAACAAGGCATTCATTGCTGTCAAAGTGGATGACACTAACCCCTGCTAATGTTTAATTGGTGTCATAGGCCCCTTCAACACAGCATAAAAAATCCACATTGAACTGGATTATATGGCAGTGTGGACTCAGATAATCCAGTTCAAAGTAGATATTGTGGATTATCTGCCTTGATGTTCTGGGTTGTATGGCTGTGTGGAAGGGCCCGTAGTGGTAGGGACAAAAAACTCAGAACTTTTGGAGGCTGTAGTTTAGACCCAGAGCAAACTGAGAAACTCAAGTGGGTTGGAGAAATGATGCCATCCCCTTTGATGCCCGTTTGCTCTGAGTCCCCTTCCACACAGCTGTAGAAAATCCACATTGAATTATATGGCAGTGTGGACTTAGATAACCCAGTTCAAAGCAGATATTGTAGATGATCTGCCTTGATATTCTGGGTTATATGGCGGTGTAGAAGGGTCCTCAGATTCTAATCAGCTATAATGTAGAAGTATTTTATAATATAATTCAACCATGTTATATACTTTGTCTAATAATTTAATTATTTTGTTTAAACACAAAAATAAGGCCAGATATCTGACTTGGGTTTATGAAAAGGATTTTAGGAGCCCTCAGTGGTGCAGCGGATTAAACCGCTGAGCTGCTGAACTTGCTGACTGAAAGGTCAACGGTTTGAATCCGGGGAGCGGGAGCTCCAGCTTCTGCCAACCTAGCAGTTCGAAAACATGCAAATGGAAGTAGATCAATAGGTACTGCTCCGGCGGGAAGGTAATGGCGCTCCAAGCAGTCATGCTGACCACATTACCTTGGAGGTGTCTACTGACAACGCCGGCTCTTCGACTTAGAAATGGAGATGAGCACTAAACCCCAGAGTCGGACACAACTAGACTTAATGTCAGGGGAAAACCTTTACTTTTACCTTAATCAATTTAACCCAAGACCTTCTTAATGGAGTGGAAATCAGGACATCATAACATTCCAAAAGCTGAAAATAGCCTTTAACTAATGATGAAAATAATGATGATCATGTCAGCATGTATGAATTCTCCAGTAAGAAGCACAACCAGGTTGTCAAAATTAGACATATGATTCATCCACGTACACCAGTGTTAAATGTTTCAAATTTTTGGGCTAACTCATATTGTTTTCTTTCAAGAACATTGCTTAGGCCCCTTCTACACTGCTATATAATCCAGATTATCAAAGCAGATAATGGAGATTATTTGCTTTGAATTGGATTATATGTGTCTTCACTGCCATATAATCCAGTTCAAAGCAGATAATCTGGATTTTATATGGCAGTGTAGAAGGGGCCTTAGAAGACAAAGCCAGGTTATACATAATGTATGCAGGATTCAAAAGGACAAGTAAAATAAATCAAGATATTTTAAAAAAATCCTAATGAGAATAAAAACTATTTGGCTTTTGCCTAAAATGGCATATAATAAAGGATAATAGCTTGCAATGCTTGGAATGTCCATTAGATTTTTATGGGAAAAAGTCACTGAACTGCATACTTTGCTGGCCAAGTTTAAAATGTGTGTTTGTCTTTTGAGTAAAATATTTTATGTTTTATAATACTTTTATTTCATTAAAATACATTTTATTTAAGGCATGCACATGTCTTTACTTCATAAGCTGTGAAACATTTTTCATGCACTACTAGAGAACTTAATTTCCTGTCAAATTTGTCTGACGGAGCTTGGCCAAGAAAGGTTTATATTTACTGGAACTGACGAACAGCAGGGTTTTTTTTTCATTGTAGCATAAAGTTATCCACACAAATTTTCCAATCACACATTCCCCAACACAATATTATTTTGCTAGGGATTCAAAGTTTTGAACACTGATAATAATAGTCAATAATTGATTTCATATGTGCAATATAAAACACAATTTTTTTGCATAGCTTTGATGCCAACCAACGTGCCTTCTCACTTTTTGAACTCTGCATTAAAGATAATTGAATCCAAACATACTAATCTGTCTTTAAGGTCACAGTTCAAAATATCTGGCCACATGAGAAAGCATGCATGGTTTTGCGGTTCCCTTGAGGAATTCAGCGCTTGGGTTTAAAACACTGAAAGTGATGTTTTAAACTCAAGGTAACAAACCTAATGACATTTGTAATGCTTTAGACTTTACAACAAAAAAAGCACAAACAAGGCTAGTGGAATAGATAACTTCATTTCAAAGATCCCTCTCTACTGGTACAATAAGAAGGCATAAATGCTAAGAAGGCATCAATCTACATTGAGTCTTGGGTATATATTGGGTATCTAGATTTCTCATCTGCAACCTCACAACCTGCCTGCCATAGATGTGGGTGAAATGTCGGGAGAGAATGCTTCTGGAACATGGCCATACAGCCCGGAAAACACACAACAACCCTTTGAAAAAGTTGCTTTCTTTGTAAATCACATTATAACCATGCTGGCTTGGGGATTCTGGGACTTATCGACCTCATATGTACGTAACTGTTAAAAGCTCTGGCCAGAATTCTGAATGGGAGTTACGTATGCCTTTGGAAATGGACTATGTGGTCAGTTTCATAGCATTTGTATCCAGTAGAGGGCTGCAGCTGAATTACAGTAGAGTCTCACTTATCCAACATAACGGGCCGGCAGAACGTTGGATAAGCGAATATGTTGGATAATAAGGAGAGATTAAGGAAAAGCCTATTAAACACCAAATTAGGTTATGATTTTACAAATTAAGCACCAAAACATCATGTTATACAACAAATTTGATAGAAAAAGTAGTTCAATACACAGTAATGCTATGTAGTAATTACTGTATTTACGAATTTAGCACCAAAATATCACGATGTATTGAAAACATTGACTACAAAAATGCATTGGATAATCCAGAACTTTGGATAAGCGAATGTTGGATAAGTGAGACTCTACTGTACTACATAGCAACGCTGGCAAAATGCCCAGTCAACAGTCTGCACGAATGCTCATAGTTGCCGGTGTTCCGATCTGCATCTTCACCATTCACTAACAGGAATGGTGCATAGCTAAGTCTACGTAGACTTAGCTACATAGCTAAGTCTACGTAAAGTCACCATGTTATGTCAAAGTTGTTACAGAATAATCCCAACTTACTGGGTAGGCTTCTGGGAAAACAAAATAGGAGGGGAAAGGTTATCTAAGCTTTTTATAAGAAGGCTAACAATAATAAATAAATCTAAGGTGGCATTTTTAAGAGTCTCATTGGAACGTCCCCACAACTAATGATTTCCTTTCTGACAAAACTGTAGTGGATTTCAGTGTTAATTCTTCCACTCTGATGCTCAAATCAAAGCTGGCAAATCTCTAGGCTGGGCAATAACCATGTGCCAAAATTCATATTTCACAGCTTGGTATCATAAATTTACAAACCAGTAGCTGAGTTGACATTTCAATTGTAAAGTTAGCTTTTAAACAGCAGCTGAATAACTGCCCCGCCAATGCACAAATGTGTCAACTCATAGCAGAAATTTTATAAGGAAATCAGGAAAATGTATGACTAATTTTATTTTTACGATTACAGGTGCAGGTATTACTTCTGGTGTATCAGTCAGTTTCTCAAGTACTTCTGGAACAAGTACTCAATCTCCTTTCCGGCATATACACAAAGGTAAGAAAAGTAACCTCAGATTTCATTTTTCTATTTAGCAAACTGCAGTAGCTAAATTAACATTTGGCCTTTGGCATGCAGCTCAAGAGGAGAGACAGAATGAAGCCCTAATGAAAAACTGGCAAATCTGACTCAGGGAACCAAAGTTAGCTTGCTCCCTCTAATGACAGTGAAAATTGAGTCTTACGTATGAGCCATTTTTAAAAAGTTTTAAGAGTGGTTTTTAAAAAAGATTTTTGAGCTTAAAAGGATACATTTTTCTATTTAGAATGCATTTTTTATTTTCTCATATATGAGGAATCTTCAAAAAAAACACCTCTTCAGCAGCCAGGGCATTTTGGTTCTGTGGTTAATTTTGCAAAATGAAATATACTCATTTAGATTAGAAGTTAATATGAGTCTTTGATCATCAGTGTGGATTATTTGGAGTATAGGAATTTAGTACATTACAACTATTGGAGCAGCTACCAGTATATATGTGTGTGCTAAAATAGGTTACAATTTCACAGCACAAATTGCCAAAAGTTTTTTAGTTGTTGGCCCCAAAACTTGATGTATGGAAAGCAGGATTTATTGACTCTGTGTTCCCAATTGAAGCCCTGTGTAGCTATTGTTTTTAAGGAGTCATTGGTATATATTGAGCACCTATGCAATTTCATAGATAAAATGGGGTGCATGCAGCCATTAAATAGTGGTCATGATGGCACAAATTATGAATGAGGAATAGCACACAACTCAGAGATGCTGCAGCAGTTTACCCTTCCCTGATTCTATAGGGAAGTGCAAGATTCTGGCCTATTACTGAATTCATAGAGTGTAAACTACTATTGCATTGAGAATTCAGTTTGTAGAAACTGAAGAAAATGGAGAACAAAGGGGGAGCTGGGAGGAGGAGAAGGAGAGAGAAACTTGGATTTTTAAAAAACTGGATGCTCCATGCAGTCATGCCAGCCATATGACCTTGGAGGTGTCTATGGACAACGGCGGCTCTTTGTCTTAGAAATTGAAATGAGCACCAACCCCCAGAGCCCAACACAACTAGACTTAATGTCAAGGGGAAATCTTTACTTACCTACAGACGACAAAGGATTAACTGGAACTGTCTCAATACAAATGGAAAACTGTTTCTAATTTTGCAAGTGAAGACATGATCACTAGAAATTCTTCATGTATGTATATTGCAGGGGTCCCCAAACCTTTTAAACAGGGGCCAGTTCACAGTCTCTCGGTTTCATGCATTTGGGATGAAACCTTCCACAGACTAAAGGCTATTTCATCAGACAAACCTGCCTATATCCTATGCAATTGTGCACCAAACAAAATATGTTAATCAAAGTGCCACAAAAAAATCTATAAAGGTGCCCCAAGAGTCTCTAATCTAATTCAATAGGTAAAAGCTCATATGGCAGATAATTTAAAATTAAAATTGAATTGCTTCCTTGGTCCTAACGATTTCTCATTATCCTTGCAGATCTGACTGGACAAGGCCATCTTGCTACAGCTCTCATAATTGCTATGTCAACTATATTCATCATGGCTATTGCTATCGTCCTGATCATCATGTTCTACATTGTCAAAACAAAAACATCAGCACAAGGTAACTTGGAGCTAGGAAAGATGTTTCCAGCCCTGAGGCGCTAGGCTTCAATTGCTGTTGAGGGAGGATATTAACAAGAGGCATGTTTTTCTATTCCAGCATGCTGCACCAGCCATCCTGTGAAGACTGTGGAAGCCCCAGCCATTATGCAGGAAGAAAAGAAAGAAGTACAAGGTTTGAAATGTTCTATCATTTCTGAGTTTTACACCCTGAATCTCACAGGGATTATGTTGCCCTTGTGCAATGTCCCATGCAGAGCCATTCTTTTAACTGCTTGGTTTCAAATTCCATTTAGTAGAAGAATAATTGGAAAGGCATCAAGGCAATCAAGAATCAAATTGAATAGAGCCCCCCTTCCCCAAATAACACTTAAAATCACATTTTGTTGAAACAATCACCCAGAAATTCTAACAAACCAATTGTGGAGTTTGTTTCCAAAAGGTACCAAATCCATCTGAACAAATTTTACAGGAATCGAAAACAACCTGCTGAGGATATGGATTCTTTTGCTATAAAATGCAATTTCCAAGCCTTGCATGAAAGTATCCTGAAATAATTTAATAGTGTTGAACTATACATAGTATTCTACCCCTAACCAACAATGTGCTGCCACCTGTAACTCATTTTTCAAAAAAAATTGGATTTGGTATCTTTGGGGGGGGGGGGGCCCTCCACAATTGTATCTACAATGTTAGGATGTTTTGGAGAGGCTTGTGGTTTTTATCTTTTCAATGTGTTTGTTTGTTTTTGCAGAAAATGTAGTTATTTTCTCAGAGAAAGATGAGTTTGGAAAATTAACAGCAACTCCTGCAAAAGTGGTCAAGAGGTAGGTAATAGAAAAACATGCTGGCAGTGCGGGTGAATGTAATTTGATTACAGAAATTGTGAAGAAATTTGTGTTACCCAATCCTGAACTCTGAATTAGGTATCATTTAGTTTAGTCCCATTTAGTTCAGAGTCTCTGAAATAGGTGTGCTATTGTGGACTTATTTATCTTAAGGGCTAAATGTAATTAATCCTAAAACAACTGAGGGCTTTATCACAGCATCCTGCCATTCCGCTACAGCTGTATTAATGTAGGGTTAGACATAAATACCAGGTTGAACATTCAATATCATACCTGTCTTCAGGAGTGCAATTATGTGGCTTTGCCATTTTGTGGACTTCTAATCATACTTCCACACACCCTCATTACCCTGATGGTCCAGCTGTTTGCTTGTTTTCCTGCCTCGTGCAATGAAGTCCTTAGAGTTAGCAGAGCTTTCTTAGAAAGAAAAGGTCTTAAACTCCTATTCTTGAATGCTTTAAAATTAAAATTGCAACCTACTCATGCTCACATGCAGGCAGCAATATGCTGAATATGAGTTTCTCTAAATTAATTTCAACTGAAGATGCCAAATCATGTGTGCAAAGGAATATAAATTCTGTTTAAATAAATGCATCATTCAAAGCATATATTTGATCATATTTATAAAATCCATGTGAACTGAAATATGGATTTGCTAGGACCCATTTAACTGGATAAACCTCAATAATCTCAACAAAACTTTGTTCTCAGTATTTATTTATTTATTTATAGCATTTATATTCCGCCCTTCTCACCCCGAAGGGGACTCAGGGCAGATCACATTACACATTTTTTTTTATTGTGCAAGTTGTTGTCTATTGCTGTGTTTTATACTGCTACTGTTTTTATTCGGGCTTGGCCCCATGTAAGCCGCCCTGAGTCCCCTCCGGGGAGATAGAGGCGGGGTATAAAAATAAAGTTATTATTATTATTATTATATAGGCAAACATTCAATGCCTTTTAACATAGAACAAAGACAAGACAAACATAGGCTCCGAGCGGGCCTCGAACTCATGACCTCCTGGTCAGAGTGATTCATTGCAGCTGGTTACAGCTGGCTTGCTCTCCAGCCTGCGCCACAGCCCAAGCGCAGTAGAAATTTATGGGATTGTGCTATAAAATGACAAGGAATACTGCTGCAATATTTACTTAAATCTATAACGAAGTAAAAGCCAACTATTGGTGGTCATGCATGAAACTTATCTTTATGTTTTTGACAGTGAAAATGATGCTTCCTCGGAGAATGAGAGACTTTTAAGTCGGAGCATGGACAGTGATGAAGAAGCTGCAATTGACAAACAAGGAACACCAGATCTGTGCTTGTTATCTCTAGTCCATCTGGCTCGAGATAAATCTTCTACAAACAACAAATCTACTGGTGTAAGTCTCTTTGGATATATGTTTTAAAATGGTGCCAGATAGAGTGATTAACTTCTCTTTTGAAGGATATTGGAGGGAAGAATACAGTACATAAAATAATCACTGGTCCCAGCACGCATCTACACTGTACAATTAATGCAATTTGACTTCACTTTACCTGCTGTGGCCCAATGGTATGGAACCTCTAAGTGAGGCACCAGCACTCCTTGGCAGAGAAGGTTAAAAACTTTGTAAAACTACAGTGTCCATGACATGTAAATTCCATTTAAGATATGTGCCTGCTGTGCCCTTGTTGGTATGAGCTCAAAACACCAAAAGAACCACAATAAATTATTTTAGACAATGAAGGAAAATTAAAACGTAATGAGTTTGACAGTAGATTGAAAATGAAAGTAGGCAAGGCTGAGAAAACCTGCTTTATTCCAGAATTTGTATGAGCTGAATAGATGAAGTTTGAAGCGGAGCCAAAATAATAAAAGCACATATTAACACAATTGGATGCAGATATGAAAGAATTCTGAACCAGGGGAAAAATAACAATAAAATGAGCACAGTTAGTTTTACTTAAAGCCATCATATTGACTGAGAAAAAGAAATCTTCATAGAAACATCGTGGTTGTCCTTTGCTATGCCTCTGTATATATGCCCAAAATAAGAACAAAACAAATGTCTCTGAACTATATATATATATATGTATGTAGAGGTTGATGGATCTAAAGACACATTGGGATCTCTGCTTTTAAAACAGGATTTTTCTGCCCTACCATAATTTACAGGCCAGTAAAAACCATATTTTGGTGAGGCCATTGGGGGCTACTGATGGCAAAGCCCCTCAATAAGTCCTGATTGTGTCACAGGGCCATGCAGTGAGGTCCCCAGCTTCTATGGCAGCATTCACTCATCTCACCTAAACAGTTTTTTAAATAAATGTAAAGAAAATCAAAAGAAAAGCAAAAAACAAAACGGAAATTGGCACAGTGAGCGAGCAGAGTTATATCACCTGCCCAAAAGTCCATCTTCGCATAGCCAAGGTATTGCAACTGTGTGAAACCAGTGGTTATGCAATCTTGCCCATCACCTTGGCAGTGTAGCTGCTATTTCGCATCACAGAAATGCCGTGGAGTGACCTTAGTAGAATCCTAGGAGGAGCACCTTGTGTGCTTACAAGTTTGTTCCACTCATGAAGATTCTGCTCCAGAAAATGGTATGCTGCAATATCAATATGCAGTTACTTTTACATTAACTTTTTCTACATAATCTATTCTCCTCCTGCTTACAATGTAAAGAAAAAAATTAAGTAGGACCTTCAAGTCTTGCCTTGAGCTCTCTGAATAATTATATTCAGCCACTTTTTCATATTTCAATAGGCATTGCTTGCACTTCAATAACAACAAACCTGTCTCCACAACTACAAAAGCTAAACACTGCTTTAAAAGAACCTCCACATCAAAGATTCACAGCATAGTACATTTTGCATTTCATACCAAATTAATTTCTTTCTTCCATCCTAGTTGAAGAATACACAAAACACACTGTCTCTATTTTTCCCTTCACACACTTCCAAAGAAGTTCTGAAAGTCCACGCTTTAATAATAAATGTTTTTATCTTTTATTTTCTTCAGATACAAAGCCGGAGGAAAAAGATTCTTGATCTGTATGCTAATGTATGCAGTGTTGCAGAAGGTAGGTGAAAATATGTATCAACTGAAAATATTACTCTATTCATCTCATTACCTGTTTTCTTAAATAATAACCTGCTGATACCACTCAATCAATGGATTATTGATAAAGCCAGTTCAAAGGGGAAGAAGTTTTTTTTAACGTTTTGGCATAGTTTACATATTTTGGGAACATAGCTAGAAAGACACTTTGGTTGTGTAAACCTGTCATTGTTGGTGACATCTGCAGGGTAAGTCCAGTCTACATCTGCATGGGCCTATTTTTATCATTGGTGGTTCCCAAACTTTTTTTGACCAGGGACCACTTTGACCAGGGACCACTCTCCAACATTAGTACCAAAAGGTTTATGAATCAGTTTTTGGTCAACATGAATTTGGTTTGGTTATTTTGGGTGCTGATTCAGAAAATTGCATTGGATAGACCACATCAACTCTAGTTTCTGATACAGAACACATGCCATCCAGTAATTGTCATCTGCTCACCCACAGAAAACCATATTTAATAATCTAGACCTGATTTTTCTCACGTCTCACAGATTTTTCTCACATGTCTCACATGTTTTAGGTCTCCCAGCCCACCAGTGGGCCACGACCCACAGGTTGGGAACCACTGTTGTAGAAGCTCAAATTCTCTTTTTACCTCATGTAATCAACAAACCTCCCCAGAAACCTATCCTTTACATGCTGAATTTCTCAAGATGTCAATTTATTAGTTTGTTTCTATGTAGTTTGGAGGATCAGGTGACAGAGAAGCATGCAGTTATGAATCTGCAGCAAGATGCAGAATGACAATGGGATTCTCCAGGATCTCTTTGCTGGGCATCAAGCTACAGGCACATAGCCAGGTGATTCTCTGCTGCAGCCCCATCTCTCTCCATGGGCAATAAATGGTCATGTTGGGGCATTTAGCATGTAATAGGGTTTCTTTTGGAAGGGGTTAAATAGGAGGCAGGGCGTAGTTCAGTTCGACAGAATTTTTATGCCTCATTTCCTGATGGAATACCTTGGCTATATATTTTCACCTGTCAAAATTGCTATGCTGTCTTAATAACCTTTTGACGCATTTGAGAAATGCTCTCTCTCAGGGCGTGATTTGTTGTTAGTCTCAAATAAGATGGGGAGAGCTAGGCCTCACTAGGAATGTCACCCTTTACCTGAGATATGTGTTGCCCCTGAGGAGAAAATAATGATTAATTTAAAAAGAAAGATTCTTTTAGATGCTTGTGAATGGCTACTCCAAGCCTTTACTGGAGAGGGAGCTTGTATCTCTCCCCCTGGGCAAAAGCCTCCAATTAAATGTTCTTGCCTCATATGATGGCTTGCTGTAAACTTACACCAGTAGTAAAAATGACATGAAGATGAGGAAAGAAGGAAGCAAGTTGAGGATGAGAGAGATAATGGATCAACAGCCCTTTGCTTTAGATAAAACAAATATGTTTGGAAAGAAAGAATGTTTTGGCTTTACCAAGCAGAACATTGTAACCAAGCAACAATATATTGTTATTTTCATCGCAAGAAAAGCAAAAAAAAAAAAAAAAAAAAAAGATAAAAAATATATTAGAAAAATATTCAACGTAGGGTTAAATTCAGTGTTTATCCCAAGTATAGTAGACCCACTGAGTAGAGACATTGTACTTGTTGGTTAGTTACTATTTACATGAGCCACATTGATTTTGATAGATCTACTCAGCAATTGACTAAACATTGGTGGGAATCATGGAGCCCTCCAGATGTTTCTTGACTGCCAGCAGAGAGACAATATATTCCGTGGCAAGGAATGCAGGCAGATTACTCCAACATCTGAATTGCTACTTAATTCTCATCTTTACCCCAGATTTAAATGTACAGGTATTACCCTTTAGAAGCAAAATGTGTGGATTTACCTTGGTGTTAATCTTGTTTCAAACTTTCATTCTAGGTCTCAGTCCCACAGAGCTGCCTTTTGATTGTCTGGAGAAGACCAGCAGGATGCTCAGCTCTACATACAACACTGAAAAAGCTATTGTGAAGACTTGGCGTCACCTTGCTGAAAGCTTTGGACTGAAGCGTGATGAAATTGGGGGCATGACAGATGGCATGCAGCTCTTTGATCGCATCAGCACAGCAGGCTACAGTATCCCAGAACTCTTAACAAAACTAGTGCAAATTGAGCGGTTGGATGCTGTGGAGTCTCTCTGCGCAGATATTTTGGAGTGGGCACAAGTGATGCCCAAACCTGAACCAGTGGTGGCTTCGTGACATGCATTGCTCTGATGTACATTTCCAAAGAATTTGTATGGCTTCCAAGAGCAAGGGGACCCAGAATAGGGCAGGATCTTGGAAGCAAAGATGCCCTTCAGACATCAATAGCATTTGATGTACTTCCGAGAATTAAGTGCTTGAAGGTTTGCCATGGTTGTCATTAGAGACAAATGCAAGCGACTCAACCAGTAGACTTCTTGGATGAGAACAACTAGGACAAGTGGATTGAGAAAAGATGTTAAGGATCATTTCCTATTCAGTTTACAAGTATACAGATCAATCTATCCATATCATGGCTTGTTTTGAAGAAATGTGACTGTCTTGTTGTGGCTTGATCTATTCCAGTCTGCAACTGTTAGTCAATGCTTTTAGATATAACATGGATACACATAGGAATGCAATTTCTGTTTCTGTATTTAACAGCATATCAATTTCTTCTCGTCACTTTTTAAACAAAAACAACAAATACTTGGAAACTATATTTACTTATATGGACTGGACTGTAAGCCTGTATCTCCAGTTATCAGGTCATGAACATTCATGGCATGTGTGGTCCACACAGACATTTCAGAACTATTTGTTATACATATATACTAATGGAAATATGTGCTAATTATAATGTTACCAGAATATATCTATGAATATGAGCAATGCCTTAAGAAAAAAACTTTTATGGTCATCTTTTATACATCAATAACCATAAGATATCTGGGGATATTATACTATCCAAAATAGGTCACTAGAGATTAGTTGATAAAGCATCTATAACTGATATTTACAGTTTTCAGGTTTGAATGTAGTAAACTCAATTAACAATGGAAAATAGTTAAAAATATTACTATGCTGGACTGAACTATTATGATGTCAACTTCATTTGTGATCTACTTTAACCAAAGTAATAGTTTCCATGGGCAACTCTAAGAAGAACTGTTAATGAGGCGATTAGTACCAATGGAGTAGCCTAGTTCACTTGTAATGACACACCAAATAGCCAATAGGCTTTAAACTCTCTTTTCTCTTTAAAGTCTTAGGCTTTAAACTCTCTTTTCTCCTCCTTCTGTCCCATGCATGAGGAGAGTGAAATCTACCTTTGAAGAAATCACAACTTAACTGTACTTTAATTTTACTTTGATCAATTAACAAGCAAGGTGAGGACTTCTATTAATTGTATGTGCCTTCAATTAACTTCAATTCACAATTTATGGCCACTCCATGCATCGTGTACCATTTTCTTAGGCAAGTAATACTGAGAGTTGGTTTTGACAGTTTCTTCCTCTGAAATGAAGTCCACATCACCTAGTATTATTTGTCAGCCTTGCATCCAAGTATTAACCAAGATTAGACAGGACTAGGGTGTTCAGGCCCCAATTACCCACTATTAAAATAAGGTAGTTTCCTGAGTTAAGACATAACAGGAAGCTACACTTTGTTGAAAAGCAAATGTATTTTATTCTTCCTTCAATGATAACTTTTTAGTGGAACATAATCCATTCTACTGTTGTCACAGTACCCATCAGTATTGACCCTGAGAAAGAGGACAGGAGGTGCCATGTCTGCTCTTCTCTGAGTTTGAATACTTTGTAGTTTGACCAATGGAACTATGTGTCATTACTCATGCACTGAAGAGAAGATCTATTGGGCCTTATGCAAATACGTTCCCATGTAAACCATGTGCCTGTGATATGATAATTTATGCTCTTGATTTTTAAATTACAAAAAGAAAAAGGATAAGCACCCTATATTTTAAGCAGGAAGCTCTTGTGAAATCATAATTACTAGTATATCGGCCAATGAATAGCTTAATAACCAAGCTGCTTAATTTATTATTCGGTTCGTCACAAAGTGCCAGGTTGACAGTTCTCAGAAGTTATTATTATTAAAAGAAACTTCACAACTTAAAAAGCAATAATATTTTAATTACATGTTGCATGACTGAGCAAATGATAACTCATATTCTTGAAGATAATAAAAAGGCCTACCCCCTACTTGCTCAGCCCTGAAGAAATGAGAATTTAAAAAGTCACCACTTTAATAGGGTCAATGTCATGAATATTTAATATTGTCTTTCAGTGCGTCTGTGTGGTACAGTTTGTTTGTGAGCTCTTGTATTCTAAGCTTAAAGTATATATAGCTGTGTTTGAAATCTGAAAAAGGTACATTTGATTGCAGTTCAGTTTCTTTCCAGTGCCATTTACAGTATCCTAAATAAATGGAAGAACTATAGGCTCACCCTTTGGATTAACAGCTGAAACCATGCCCTCTGATCCTATGTGCAGGTTTAGTATTCATTTGTATGTGGAACACTGTGTTGAACGGAAACAGCTCCTCCTTGTGTGGAGAAAAAAATAATATCTAGCAATACTGAAGCTACCACACAGGTTTGGATTAGAAAAGCCCCAATTCAGAAATGTCTGATGCAGAGGTAGGTTATGCCATAGATGCTCCACCTAGTGATCTGAGGTCTTCCTTCTAATTTTATAATTATTCACATGAAAAATACAGTCAGTGATGGAAATATAGCACATTAATGCTGTGCACAGTCTTGAACATCAGGGTTGCTGACTTCTATTGGTTGGGGAAATCCACAAGCACAGATTGCTTTCTGCTGGCAGAACATAACTGTGGGATTATAATGAAATGTTCAGTAATTTCAGTCTTTCCATTTTGCACAGTTGCATCAATTGTAGACAGAATTTTTCACCCCCATGCTTGTATCCTATTTACACATTAGTCTACCTTAAATGTCTATCATTTAGTTCAGTGATCCATCCAAAGCTTGGAATATAAGTTTCTTAAAGAAACTAACTTTTAGTGATTCATTACTATTTTAAAGGTAACTTGCTGGCATTACTTCTGGTTTGCCTTTATAAAAGAGTAGCTCGTTAAGTTGCTGAGTACTTACTTTTCATTATTATTTTTAAAATACACTCAATTTTTTAAAAAATCTTCAAATTCATTCTAATATAATGGTTCATGAATAACGAGTAAACTTTACTCATGTCAAAGAAGAAAATTTGTTGTCTTCCTTTTAAAAAAATATATTATTTCCAAGTTTTGTTCTATACAGTTTAAGGGGCAAAATATGCAGCAACTATTTCTATTCAACGGCAACGTCAGGACTTTGACGTGAATAGTACCAATGTGAAGACTGTACTATTTATATGTTATTTTGTTTAGCTTATAGATATGCATTTTAAAGGCAAAAAGCAAGACTAGGTCTTCATTTCTTGCCAGCTGTACTTCTGTTGTTACAATTCTGTGTAATTCTGTATATATAACTTATTATTATTGTACATTATGAACAAATAAATAAGCTAATATGATAAAGCATGGTTTTCGTTTTTAAATCTGTCGTTCAGTTTATAATTTCCATGAAAAAACATGGATTGGAAATCCATTAGTCCCACCACTAAAGTGGCACATTATCTTCTATCTCCTCCCAATGTTTTCTTTCTTGCTGGTATGTGTACACTTAACTAAGTTTATGATTTTGTGTCAGGCCACATTCATAGATGTCCTGGGCTTGGATGAGCCTGACTTAAAACATCAGAGAGCAACACAAGATCCATTCACACAAGACCTCCATTTTGAAATAGCTGCTCCTCACAGTAACATCGAAACTGCTTAAACTGGAAATTCTTCAAAAAAACATTGATGATATGCTTCCTTTGGGAAGCTCTTCCACAATCTTGGACTACTAAAAAAAAAAAAGGCTCTGCTCCTTGCTGAGGATTATTTGGCCATCCCCATTCTGACTTCACAATAGAACAGGATCGTGACATGCTGTTCAGGAAAAAAAGTTCCTTGGGAATGCCAAACTAATTATGTGGCCCTCAGCTTTCTTTTATGTTAAGGTTTAAATCCTGTAGATTTTTCCCATCTGATGTAAGCTGTTCAAGCCACTATTGATCGGTGTATCTATGTCTTTAAAATGTCAATCCTCACACTGAAAAATAGGTCACTGTTTAAAGTTAGCTTGCAGAAGTATGATGCCATCTGTCTGTAACATTTATACCTGTTAGTTTAATACAATACAGTGGTGTTTCATATATCATGTAGAAAAACCATTACATATCTATACCATACACAGAACTTTGATCACAACAGCCATTATGGCCTTTGACAAAATGATTTTGAATCAGAAAAATCAATCTTAAAAATGCCTTCTTGGTGGAGCAACTTCACACATTGACTGGCCAATTCAATAACTGCTGTGATCCAACAAGCCTATGAACCATTTCAGTCTTATATACTGTACTAGCTGTGCCCGGCCACGCGTTGCTGTGGCGAAGTCTGGTGGTATGGGAAATAAAGTATTGAGGAATTGGTGGTAGTTAAGGTCAAGGGTAAAGGTTTTCCCCTGACATTAAGTCCAGTCGTGTCTGACTCTGGAGGTTGGTGCTCATCTCCATTTCTAAGCCGAAGAGCCGGCGTTGTCCGTAGACTCCTCCAAGGTCATGTGGGATGACTACATGGAGCGGCATTACCTTCCCGCGGGAGCAGTACCTATTGATGCACTCACATTTGCATGTTTTCGAACTTCTGGGTTGGCAGAAGCTGGGGCTAACAGTGGGGGCTCTCTCCGCTCCCCCAATTCAAACCTGTGGCCTTTCGGTCCGCAGGTTCAGCAGCTCAGCGCTTTAACACGCTGCGCCATCAGGGGATATTATTTCCTAAATGTTGTGAATATACAATATTTCTAATTGGTTTTTTTTTTGTTTGTTGGAGGCAAGTATGAATGCTGCAATTAGGAAAAATGATTAGGATGTAATGGTCTTGCAGCTTTAAAGCCTGGCTGTTTCCTCCCTGAGTGAATTTTTTGTTGGGAGGTGTTAGCTGGCCCTGATTGTTTCCTGTCTGGAATTCCCTTGTTTTCAGAGTGGTGTTGTTTGCGATATTTTATGTGCTTCTACTGTCTGTGGCCCTGGGAAAACAGAGGATTTTCCAGACTTCGATGATGGGAATACTTTGTTGGGAGGTGTTAGCTGGCCCTGATTGTTTCCTGTCTGGAATTCCCTTGTTTTCAGAGTGGTGTTGTTTGCGATATTTTATGTGCTTCTACTGTCTGTGGCCCTGAGAAAACAGAGGATTTTCCAGACTTTGATGATGGGAATACTTTGTTGGGAGGTGTTAGCTGCCCCTGATTGTTTCCAGTCTGGAATACCCTTGTTTTCAGAGTGATGTTGTTTGCGCTATATTATGTGCTTCTACTGTCTGTGGCCCTGAGAAAACAGGATTTGCCAGACTTTGATGATGCGAATACTTTGTTGGGAGGTGTTAACTGGCCCCGATTGTTTCCTGTGTGGAATTCCCCTGTTTATTTACTGTCCTGGTTTTAGAGATTATATTGTTCTGCATTATTCTATCCCAGTAATTATTTCATATTAAAGAAGAATCTCACTTATCCAACATTCGCTTATACAATGTTCTGGATTATCCAACGCAGTCTGCCTTTTCATAATCAATGTTTTTGTAGTCAGTGTTTTAAATTCATTGTGATATTTTAGTGGTAAATTTGTAAATACAGTACAGTAGAGTCTCACTTTTATCCAACATAAATGGGCCGGCAGAACGTTGGATAAGCGAATATGTTGGATAATGATGAATTAAGGATAACCCTATTAAACATCAAATTAAGTTATGATTTTACAAATTAAGCACCAAAACATCATGCTAGACAACAAATTTGTCAGAAAAAGTAGTTCAGTACACAGTAATGCTATATAGTAATTACTGTATTTATGAATTTAGCACCAAAATATCACGATATATTGAAAGCATTGACTACAAAAATGCGTTGGATAATCCAGAACGTTGGATAAGCGAGTGTTGGATAAGTGAGACTCTACTGTAAATACTACATAGCGCATGGAACTATTTTTTCTGTCAAATTTGTTGTATAATATGATGTTTTGGTGCTTAATTTGTATAACGATTACCTAATTTGATGTTTAATTGGCTTTTCCTGAATCCCTTCTTATTATCCAACATATTCACTTATCCTGCCGGCCTGTTTACGCTGGATAAGTGAGACTCTACTGTATATTGATAATCTTAAATTATCTGCTTAGAACTGGATTATATGAGGCCCCTTCTTCACAGCTGTATAAAATGCACACTGAAATGGATTATATGGCAGTGTGGAGTCAAGATAATCCAGTGCAAAGCAGATAATATAAGATTCTAAATGGGTTATATAGCTGTGTGGAAAGGCCGTGAGTCTACACTGCCATATAATCCAGTGCAAATTAGATAATCTGTGGAAGAAGTCTAAGTGAGGCCTAAATCTGCCTGTCCCCTAACTGAAACCTGGCTGTCCCTTGGTTGCTAGGCAACCAAGTGGGCAGAGATTAGCCCTCTAAACTGGCAGCCATTGGATAAAAAAAATTATTGCTCTCCCTCTAATTGGGACTTTATTTTTCTTTTCTTTTTGTTGTATCAACCTTGAGGCGTGGATGATGGGTTGTGTTGTCAAATTTTGAGGTTGGGGGGCCTGTACTTTTGTTGTTTTGTGAATTGCCGTGATGCCATCACTCTTTTATATATATAGATGAGGGAGAGAGAAGCAGAGATGAAGATGGTTACATTTTTCACCATATACAATATGAAATGGGAGGCATGACATACAGAAGTGACGCCATCCTAAGAAATCCTTCTCCAGTTCTCAGCATGAGGCAGATCTGGGGCCTTATGGGCAGGGCCAAAAAATGAGAAATCTTCATTTTCTATCCTAGAGCTAGTCAAAGGAAAACCACCTCAGTTCTTCTCTGCCTCTCAGCAGAGTCAAACCCCTTTTCCACTGCCCCATATCTCAGGATCTGATCCCACATTATCTGGCAGTGTAGACTCATATAATCCAGTTCAAAGCAGACAATTTGAGATCAGATCCTGGGATATAGGGCAGTGTAGATCCAGCCTCAGAAACCAGAGTAATTCTCTTCTCTCGTCCCTCCTCTTCCTTTATTACATATGGTAGTACACTATATTGCATTGAGGCCTAAATCCTGTAGGTTTGTCCCAGCTAATGTACACCACTGAATCAACTTTTGACTGGTGTATCAACATACAGTAGAGTCTCGCTTATCCAATGTTCTGGATTATCCAACGCATTTTTGTAATCAATGTTTTCAATACATCATGATATTTTGGTGCTAAATTCGTAAATACAGTAATTACTACATAGCATTACTGTGTATTAAACTACTTTTTCTGTCAAATTTGTTGTATAACATGATGTTTTGGTGCTTAATATGTAAAATCATAACCTAATTTAATGTTTAATAGGCTTTTCCTTAATCTCTCCTTATTATCCAACATATTCGCTTATCCAATGTTCTGCCGGCCCGTTTATGTTGGATAAGTGAGACTCTACTGTATAAGTAATCATATCAATTTCGTAGATCTCATCTATTTGGTGCTAACATAGATTCAGTTTTGAGTTCAAGTTACCTATCAAGCTCAGTATTGTCTACTCTGTCTAGTTGTGGTTCTTGAAAATATCAAGCTGGGACTATTTCTTCAACAGCTGGAAATACATGATTGCTAGTCATTCATTTATTTATTGCATTTTCCTTTCCCTGGCTCTTACTTCTTGATGTTTCTTCTATAAGAGCACTTCAGGTCTCTGATATCTGTTTGTCAAAATGTTATTGTCCTCAAGTCTAGGATATTGACAGTGTTACAAAAAACATGCTTGGGCATCTATGTTAATTAAAAGAGGCAACTTGTTTTCTAGGGACTGGAAAGCTTGACTTACACAGACATATACTAGCTATGCCCGGCCAGGCGTTGCTGTGGCGAAGTATGGTGGTATAGGAAATAAAATATTGAGGAATTGGTGGTAGCTAAGGGACATTTTCTTCTATAGTTAGCCCTCGTACATTTGTTGGCAGTAAGGACAAGTGTATATATATATATATGTGTGTGTGTGTGTGTGTGTATATATACTAGCTGTGCCCGGCCACGCGTTGCTGTGGCGAAGTATGGTGGCGAAGTATGGTGGTATGGGGAATAAAGTATTGAGGAATTGGTGGTAGTTAAGGTAAAGGGTAAAGGTTTACCTGACATTAAGTCCAGTCGTGTCTGACTCTGGGTGTTGGTGCTCATCTCCATTTTTAAGCCAAAGAGCTGGCGTTGTCCGTAGACTCCCCCAAGGTCATGTGGCCAGCATGACTGCATGGAGCACCGTTACCTTCCCACTGGAGCAGTACCTGTTGATCTCACATTTATAGATAGACTAGCTGTGCCCGGCCACGCGTTGCTGTGGCGAAGTATGGTGGTATGGGAAATAAAGTATTGAGGAATTGGTGGTAGTTAAGGTCAAGGGTAAAGGTTTTCCCCTGACATTAAGTCCAGTCGTGTCTTACTCTGGAGGTTGGTGCTCATCTCCATTTCTAAGCCAAAGAGCCGGCGTTGTCCGTAGACTCCTCCAAGGTCATGTGGGATGACTGCATGGAGCGGCGTTACCTTCCCGCCGGAGCAGTACCTATTGATGCACTCACATTTGCATGTTTTCGAACTTCTGGGTTGGCAGAAGGTGGAGCTAACAGTGGGGGCTCTCTCCGCTCCCCCAATTCAAACCTGTGGCCTTTCAGTCCAGAAGTTCAGCAGCTCAGCGCTTTAACACGCTGCGCCATCAAGGGATATTATTTCCTAAAGGTTGTGAATATGCAATATTTCTGATTGGTTTTTTTGTTTGTTTGTTGGAGGCAAGTATGAATGCTGCAATTAGGAAAAATGATTAGGATGTAATGGCCTTGCAGCTTTAAAGCCTGGCTGTTTCATCCCTGAGTGAATTTTTTGTTGGGAGGTGTTAGCTGGCCCTGATTGTTTCCTGTCTGGAATTCCCTTGTTTTCAGAGTGGTGTTGTTTGCGATATTTTATGTGCTTCTACTGTCTGTGGCCCTGAGAAAACAGGATTTGCCAGACTTTGATGATGGGAATACTTTGTTGGGAGGTGTTAGCTGGCCCTGATTGTTTCCTGTGTGGAATTCCCCTGTTTATTTACTGTCCTGGTTTTAGAGATTATATTGTTCTGCGTTATTCTATCCCAGTAATTATTTCATATTAAAGAAGAATCTCACTTATCCAACATTCGCTTATACAATGTTCTGGATTATCCAACGCCGTCTGCCTTTTCATAATCAATGTTTTTGTAGTCAGTGTTTTAAATTCATTGTGATATTTTAGTGGTAAATTTGTAAATACAGTATGTAAATACTACATAGCATTACTGCGCATGGAACTACTTTTTCTGTCAAATTTGTTGTATAATATGATGTTTTGGTGCTTAATTTGTATAACGATTACCTAATTTGATGTTTAATTGGCTTTTCCTGAATCCCTTCTTATTATCCAACATATTCACTTATCCTGCCGGCCTGTTTACGTTGGATAAGTGAGACTCTACTGTATATTTCTAATCTTATATTATCTGCTCAGAAATGGATTATCTGAGGCCCCTCTTCACAGCTGTATAAAATGCACACTGAAGTGGATTATATGGTAGTGCGGAGTCAAGATAATCCAGTGCAAAGCAGATAATATAAGATTCTAAATGGGTTATATAGCTGTGTGGAAGGGCCTTGAGTCTACACTGCCATATAATCCAGTGCAAATTAGATAATCTGTGGAAGAAGTCTAAGTGAGGCCTAAATCTGCCTGTCCCCTAACTGAAACCTGGCTGTCCCTTGGTTGCTAGGCAACCAAGTGGGCAGAGATTAGCCCTCTAAACTGGCAGCCATTGGATAAAAAAATTATTGCTCTCCCTCTAACTGGGACTTTATTTTTCTTTTCTTTTTGTTGTATCAACCTTGAGGCATGGATGATGGGTTGTGTTGTCAAATTTTGAGGTTGGGGGGCCTGTACTTTTGTTGTTTTGTGAATTGCCGTGATGCCATCACTCTTTTATATATATAGACTAGCTGTGCCCGGCCACGCGTTGCTGTGGCGAAGTCTGGTGGTATGGGAAATAAAGTATTGAGGAATTGGTGGTAGTTAAGGCCAAGGGTAAAGGTTTTCCCCAGACATTAAGTCCAGTCGTGTCTTATTCTGGAGGTTGGTGTTCATTTCCATTTCTAAGCCGAAGAGCCGGCGTTGTCCGTAGACTCCTCCAAGGTCATGTGGGATGACTGCATGGAGCGGCGTTACCTTCCCGCCGGAGCAGTACCTACTGATGAACTCACATTTGCATGTTTTCGAACTTCTGGATTCGAAGCTGGGGCTAACAGTGGGGGCTCTCTCCGCTCCCCCAATTCAAACCTGTGGCCTTTCGGTCCAGAAGTTCAGCAGCTCAGCGCTTTAACACGCTGCGCCATCAGGGGATATTATTTCCTAAAGGTTGTGAATATACAATATTTCTGATTGGGTTTTTTTGTTTGTTGGAGGCAAGTATGAATGCTGCAATTAGGAAAAATGATTAGGATGTAATGGCCTTGCAGCTTTAAAGCCTGGCTGTTTCCTCCCTGAGTGAATTTTTTGTTGGGAGGTGTTAGCTGGCCCTGATTGTTTCCTGTCTGGAATTCCCTTGTTTTCAGAGTGGTGTTGTTTGCGATATTTTATGTGCTTCTACTGTCTGTGGCCCTGAGAAAACAGAGGATTTTCCAGACTTTGATGATGGGAATACTTTGTTGGGAGGTGTTAGCTGGCCCCGATTGTTTCCTGTGTGGAATTCCCCTGTTTATTTACTGTCCTGGTTTTAGAGATTATATTGTTCTGCATTATTCTATCCCAGTAATTATTTCATATTAAAGAAGAATCTCACTTATCCAACATTCGCTTATACAATGTTCTGGATTATCCAACGCAGTCTGCTTTTTCATAATCAATGTTTTTGTAGTCAGTGTTTTAAATTCATTGTGATATTTTAGTGGTAAATTTGTAAATACAGTACAGTAGAGTCTCACTTATCCAACATAAACGGGCCGGCAGAACGTTGGATAAGCGAATATGTTGGATAATGAGGAATTAAGGATAACCCTATTAAACATCAAATTAAGTTATGATTTTACAAATTAAGCACCAAAACATCATGTTAGACAACAAATTTGTCAGAAAAGTAGTTCAGTACACAGTAATGCTATATAGTAATTACTGTATTTATGAATTTAGCACCAAAATATCACGATATATTGAAAACATTGACTACAAAAATGCGTTGGATAATCCAGAACGTTGCATAAGCGAGTGTTGGATAAGTGAGACTCTACTGTAAATACTACATAGCATTACTGCGCATGGAACTACTTTTTCTGTCAAATTTGTTGTATAATATGATGTTTTGGTGCTTAATTTGTATAACGATTACCTAATTTGATGTTTAATTGGCTTTTCCTGAATCCCTTCTTATTATCCAACATATTCACTTATCCTGCCGGCCTGTTTACGCTGGATAAGTGAGACTCTACTGTATATTGATAATCTTAAATTATCTGCTTAGAACTGGATTATATGAGGCCCCTTCTTCACAGCTGTATAAAATGCACACTGAAGTGGATTATATGGCAGTGTGGAGTCAAGATAATCCAAAGCAGATAATATAAGATTATAAATGGGTTATATAGCTGTGTGGAAGGGCCTTGAGTCTACACTGCCATATAATATATAATATATAATTATTGCTCTCCCTCTAATTGGGACTTTATTTTTCTTTTCTTTTTGTTGTATCAACCTTGAGGCGTGGATGATGGGTTGTGTTGTCAAATTTTGAGGTTGGGGGGCCTGTACTTTTGTTGTTTTGTGAATTGCCGTGATGCCATCACTCTTTTATATAGATAGATAGATAGATAGATAGATAGATAGATAGATAGATAGATAGATAGATAGATCACACACAGTATATATATAGTATACACACACACACACCCCATGCATAAATACACTGCAGTACTTCAATTAGTGCTATTAGGTCTCTCTCTGTCTCTCTTTTTACATGCCCAAACTACAATCTCAAGGAAGGCCTTTCATAAAGGTTTGGGAGATCCTTGGCTCTCACACACTGAAATCAAAGCTACTTAAGGGCTTCATCTCCATAGCCCCTCTAATATCCCATTACAGACTCTCTTTGTCTTAAGAACGGAAAATGCTCATTTATTTGCTGTGCCAAAGCGACAGCTTGAGGCACCTCGGTTTGCAGACAAAAGCAATAAACATCCTATCAGGCACCATACTTTTCAACAGATTACTATAATTCATTGTCATTGTTTTTCTCCTAGAGGTGGGTTTTTAAATGAAATAAAGTAAAGAGAAATACCAATTAAATGTGCTCCTATTTTGCCAGTCAGTAAAAGCTGCCATGCTTCATCATAAAGGGAAGGTTATCTTATCAAGGAAATAACCCTGTGGGAGCCGAGCCCACTTCCTCTGTGGTTGTCTTTGCTTGAAATGAGAAATGGCTCTTCCCATTATGTATTTATCTCTAATCACTAAACCCCTGTGAACTCAGAAGGATGTTTAATTAGCTTTCATTGGCATGTAACAAACACACTTTTCTTTGAATGGATTCCATACAACATTCTGGTTCTCTCCCCAAAAACAAAATGGCTTTTCTTTCCCATCCAGTTGATTTTTATCTGAGCCCACACACAGAGGGATAGATGGTATTTCTTAGGCATTACAAACTCTAAATTCAGGCACATCTGTTCCCATTAGATAAAACCGTTCTTCAGCATAGCATGATTCAGACCTGAGAAATGCTCTTATTTTCCCACAAAAACACCTACTAATCTCACCTAAATTTGTTTCTTCCACTAAAACAATTTAAAACTTAGACATAAATAGTTGCTCGGAAGATAAGTCTGATCTGAATCTTTAATGAGCTAGGCAAACCTATACTGAATCTCCAAAGAAGTTTATGTACGGTAAGTATTCTTTATCTGTTACATTTATTATCTGCATTTATTCCAAGCAGCTTAAGGTGATATACATAATTTTCCTACCCATTTTTTTTACTGGCAACTGTTATGGAGATGGAAACTAGATTGAGGTCAGCAATTGAACACCATGGGCACCAAGTATTAATCTGAGGTTTCCAAGTGGACAAATGTCATGTTTTTCACACATCATGGCAATTTTCAACAGTTTTTTCAACAATTGTTTCATGAAGTTGGTTTATGTGTTCTTCTGTGAATATACATTTATTTATTAAAATATATAATCCTATCCTTTATCTCAGTGGTTCCCAACCTTTTGACCAGGGACCACTTTGACCAGGGACCACTCTCCAACATTAGTACTGAAAGGGTTACAAATCAGTTTTTGGTCAACTTTAGATTTGGTTTGATTATTTGTGGCGCTGATTTAGAAAATTGCATTGGATAGACCATATCAGGTCTAGTTTCTGATACAGAACATATGCCATCCAGTAGTCGCCATCTGTTCTCCCACAGAAAACCATATTTAATAAGCCTTGGCATTATAAGACGGTTTTGTGAGACCAGTTGCTCTCATTGCAAAGGTATAGTAACGGCGAGGCTGCAGACCATCTTTTAATTCTTGCGGACCACTGGTGGTTCACGGACCACAGGTGGGGAACTACTGCTTTATCCAAAGATCTCAGGGTGACTTACAATAAAACCAACCTAAAACAATCATTAAGGTAAAGGTTTCCCCTAACATTAAGTCTAGTCGTGTCCGACTCTGGGGGTTGGTGCTCATCTCCATTTCTAAGCCGAAGAGCCGGCGTTGTCCGTAGACACTTCCAAGGTCATGTGGCTGGCATGACTGCATGGAACACCATTACCTTCCCGCCAGAGCAGTACTTATTGATCTACTCACATTTGCATGTTTTCTAACTGCTACGTTGGCAGAAGCTGGAGCTAACAATGGGTGCTCACTCTGTTCCCAGGATTTGAACCTGGGACCTTTCGGTCTGCAAGTTCAGCAGCTCAGTGCTTTAACACACTGAGCCACCGGAAGCTCCAAACAATCATTACTTGGATGAGAACAACTAGGACAAGTGGATTGAGGAAAGATGTTAAGGTTAATTTCCTATTCAGTTTACAAGTATACAGATCAATCTACCCATATCATGGCTTGTTTTGAAGAAATGTGACTGTCTTGTTGTGGCTTGTTCTATTCAAGTCTGCAACTGTTAGTCAATGCTATTAGATATAACATGGATACACATAGGAATGCAATTTCTGTTTCTGTATTTAACAGCATATCAATTTCTTCTCATCACTTTTTAAACAAAAACAACAAATTTTTGGAAACTATATTTACTTATATGGACTGGACTGTAAGCCTGTATCGCCAGTTATCAGGTGATGAACATTCATGGCATGTGTGGTCCACACAGACATTTCAGAGCTATTTGTTATACATATATACTAATGGAAATATGTGCTAATTATAATGTTACCAGAATATATCTATGAATATGAGCAATGCCTTAAGAAAAAAAAACTTTTATGGTCATCTTTTATACATCAATAATCATAAGATATCTGGGGATATTATACTATCCAAAATAGGTTGCATGTTTTCTAACTGCTACGTTGGCAGAAGCTGGAGCTAACAACGGGCGCTCATTCTGCTCCCAGGATTTGAACCTGGGACCTTTCGGTCTGCAAGTTCAGCAGCTCAGCGCTTTAACACACTGAGCCACCGGAAGCTCCAAACAATCATTACAAATGTTTAAAAGATGAAAAAGATACTGAACTGTTTGAATTTAAAAACAGTTTAAAACCAGTCTAAAGAACCTTGAATTATATAAGTCATATGCAGCCTGAATAAAATTAATATGGCCCTGATAACCTAAAGGTGCCAGATGTCATCTGATCTTGCAAGCTACGCAGGACTGACCCTTGTTAGAGTACTGGGTGAATATTCAGATGCTGTAGGCCAGAGGTGTCAAAGTTTTGGCCCTCCACTTGTTTTGGACTTCAGCTTCCAGAATTCCTGGCCATTGGGCAAGCTGGCTCGGGCTTCTGGGAATTGGAAGCCCAAACGTCTAGAGGGCCACAAGTTTGACACTTCTGCTATAGGCTTATTACAGAAGAAGGAACTCGCAAAACCACCTCTGAGGATTCCTTGCCAAAGAAAACCCCATGAAATTCATAGGAACTCTATATGGGAACTGAAGGCACATAGCAATTAATGGAGATGTGTTTTTCTGCAATTTTTTTTAGAACTTTCAGACTGGTGAGCCATGCAGTAGTACAGATCACATTTTACTACCTCGCCCATAAAGAGAAGCTGCTCCCCAAAACACTTCCTTGTGCATCACAATCACCTTTAGAGAACTTCTCTCAGGTTCCCCTTCTTTTGGAGGCATGGCAGGTAAAGAGAAACAGGCCACCCTAGGTCACTGCACTTCAATGGTTTTCCAGAAGGGAAGGGAAGATCATCTGGGGCAGTGGTTATTCCATTTTCAGGGTCTGTTAAACTCTTCCCCGCCCCTTAAATTTTTCACATCTCTTTTAATATGACATCTTACCTCTGAAAGATTCACTGTTTTAAATTGCTTTCAAATTGTTAATTACAGAAATAAGTGGCTGTTGTTTATGTGTGGTTGAAGATTTTAAAAAGATTAAAAAAATAGGCTTAGAGATAAAAAAAAATATGAATAAATTAATGATTTCCTGTTTATAAGATCCAGACCTCAGGCAATATCCAGGCATCATGATTTACAATGGAATGGAAATTTAGACTGTTGAGCTTCAATACAGAATTCTAATCCCTTAAAACAGGGATGGTTAATGTCAGTGAGTTAGGGGATGATTTTGATTCCCTGGATCCCTCCCACAGGACCCACTGTGCTCAAATATGTCCAAAACTGAAAATGTTTACGTGTAAAATTGGAAGTATCCTTTGATTACACTGGCCAATGCACACATTGGTGCCTCAAATGTTAGACCTGTTTTTGGGTATATTTGATCCCTGATTCCGAAAATGGCATCAGTTTTCCCCTATCAACTTTAGTTTTTGAGATACAGAATATATGCCATATACCAGTCGCCATCTGTTTGCCCACAAAAAATAAATAAATCATAATAAACGTATCTAGAGCTAATGTGGTCTATCCAATGCAATTTTCTGAATCAGACACTCAAATATCCCCAGAAACAGGCCTAAAAACCAAGACACCAATATTTTTTATGTTGAGCTTTGTTTTTAACTCGAAGCTAAATAGTATCTGGAGAACAAAGCAAAAGAAGTGGATAAAAGCTGTGATGGGAAACCTGAAACTTCACAGCCTAAGGGCATTGTCTCCTGACACCCCTTTTCTTAGCCTGGGGATAGGTAAGAATAAATGTCTGTATGAACATGTACATTGATCAGTGAATTATAATACAGGGACCTTGAACTGTAAAATGGATGCTTCTGTGGCACTGTTCTCTGCCTTGAAATCAGGTCCACAAGATCCAAAATATTAGAATCCCTTTGTGACTTCTCATACTGTAGAGCAGACTCATTTGGTGCTGACTTAGGTAATCTCAGAAAGCAGACTACGTTTTCTCGAGTGGAGGGGCAGAGAACAGGATTCATTCAAAAGGTCTGGAAAATACGACTCTAAAGATTTAATAAAATATGTGGTGACTTGACACTTTTTTTGAGCAGTAGGGGAAGTGAAGATAAATTCAGATAATACTCTGTAATTCAGGTATGCTCAAAAAAAAAAAAAGGAGAGAGAAAAAGCCTGTAATCTTTTTGAAAAGGGAGACATAGTAGGTCTAAGATTTCTTTATCTAGGGAAGTGTGTCAATGATCTTACCAATTTAACAATTTTATACTATCACTTCTGGTCAAGACAGAACAATCTGCACCTCTTTCTCATTGCCACAAATAAGGAGGAAAAATGATGGTCACATAGCTCACTAACATTTTTAGAAACTGCCTGCCCAGGCAAAAACTGAAGAGATGAAAGACTTTCCTGAACAAATCAAATCCTGAGGGTGAAAAACCCCACTCATCTTATAAAGGCTACACTGTGACAGCTATGAATTATGAGTTTTGCTCACAGCTCTTCTTTAATTTGATCTGATAAATTAAACCATACAGAACACTGACACACATTGTGAATGGAGGTTCTTAAGGCAGGGAGAACTATAGCCAGGGGCATTCTTCAGAGTGTTCAGTTAAATGCATCTGCTTAAACTTTTCCTATTAATTTATTGTTAAACGCATACTATGAAGATTTTAAAAGGGAAAGTAAATCATAGCTAAAATGGAATTGCTAAGTAACTATAAATTATAGAAGGGCACATTTGAATGGCTGATTATTCTAGCAAAAATTCAAGAATCAATGGTGTTTTTGATGCCAAGATGACAAAACGTACTGATCAAAAGTTTGCCTTTTTAAAGTTGAACTTTTAGTAAATAACTTTTTCAAAAAGAATCTATATATTAATGATAAGGCTTTAACGAGATGGAAAGCACATATTGGGAAGGACAGCAAAATAATTTGTCTGTTAAAGATTTTAACTCTTATAGCTGCCATAATCAATTGCTCAGCATGACTGCTAAGATACAAACCAGTACAGGATCTTAAAATTTGTCTACATTTAAGAAAAAAATCATAACTCATAAGCACTGAATCTTGACAAAGCACTTTACAGTTTGCTTACAATGTGGGCTTTAGTCTGGTTCAAAATTCCTTGCCTGTTACTCATTGCATAGAAAATCTGGATTTTGAGGGTATGGTCAACCCTCCATATGGCATAAATTTACTTTGGACTTGAAGGGAGGAACTGGTTGGTAAGAAGTGATCATTTCTGCCAGGAAGTGGTTCTTTCCTCTTACTGAATTTTTTAAAGGTTGATCTGTGTGAATACTTCCATATTAGTATTAGCAAACATAAGTGAATCAAAAACTTTTTTTTGCATGCATGACAGAAAAAAAACCAATGCAAGAATGTGGTTGAAAATCAAACTCATTGGAAAGTGGCGTAGCTCCTTAAGGGTAAGTTGAGTTCCCAAAGAAATATGTGGCTGGTTATGGCAATCTCACCATGATGTGTTTGATGTTTGTGGTATTTACAGGATCACTGCAGAGCCAATGTGGACTAGGAAATTTGTGATGCCAAACAGATTTTCTTTCATCGATTTAGACAAGAACTGCAATTGAAATATTAAGCGAGATTAGAAATATTTATTACTAGCTTGGGGATCCGGCGGTGCCCGGGTTATTAGAAGGAATTGTTTGTTTTGGGATGTTAGGTAATATCACTGAAGTGTAGTCCAGATCCGTCATTGGCTGGGTTTAGTGCTGTCTGGATAAGGGTGAACTACAACTCACAGATTCCCAGGGCAATCATCCCCAAACCCTGCCAGTACTCGCAGTTGGCCATGTTGGGTCTGTGTACCAAGTTTAGTCCAGAATTGTCATCAACTGGGTTCAGGGTTCTCTGGATAAGGGTGAACTACAACTCACAGATCTGAGGTCAATCACTCCCAAACCAGGCCTATATGCACAGGTGGCTATGTTGGGTCTGTGTGCCAAGTTTTGTCCAGATCTGACATCAGCTGGGTTCAGTACTTTTTGGATGCAGATGAACTACAACTCCCAAAATCAAGATCCATTCCCCCAAACCCCTGCAGTCTGTTCAGTTGGTCATGGGGCTTCTCTGTGCCCAGTTTGTTCCCAGCCTATTGTTGGTGGGGGGTCACAGATTCTCTGGATCTAGGTGAACTCAAAATCAAGGTCCATTCCCACTAATTCCTGCAGTATGTTCAGTTGGTCATGGAGCTTGTCTGTGCCAAATTTGGCTCTATTGTTGGTGGGGGCCACAGTACCAGTGAAGGTACTGCAAGTCCCATTATCCATGGCAAGTTTGGTCCAGATCCATCATTGTTTGGGTTAAGAGTGCTCTCTGGATGTAGGTCAAGTACAACTCTTGTAAATCATGGTAAATTCTCCCCAAACCTCTTGTTCAGTTGCTGATGAATTCCTCTGTGAACTGTGTGCCATAGGAAAGGGTAGGAAAGGGTTAAGGTAGAGGTAGTAGGCAGGGTCATGCAAATTAAGGAACCCTGGGATGTCCATTCTGGAGGAAAAACAGAACATTTAGGATGAAATAGTCCTCACATGAAAGCCTTCATTTGGGGGGGGGGGCAGGATGGTGTTTCTGGAGGACACTGGCATGGTTTGGGTTCCATGTTCATGGCGCTTACTATAACCTGCATGTCAGTGGAGGGAGGGCCATTGGTGTCTCCTGCTTAGCGGGAACTATAGCATTTTGTGGAGGTGGGAGGCTGTCTGTGTAAGTGGATACCTCCTCCACATACAAATTTTTCACTTTTATTATGTGTATATTTAAGTTATAGTTATTGACTGTCAAGTCAGTTTTGAATTATGGCAATCCTGTATATGAGATACCCCCAAGAGCCCTGTCACCAGCAGCCCTGGTCAGTTCTTGCAAACTCTTGCCTCCTTTATTAACTCAAACCACCTGCAGTGTGGCCTTGCTCTTTACTGGGCATCACCCTGTTTTTCAATAGCAGCCACACTAAAGTCTCTAAAAAGTAGTCATTATACTACTTTTATATTGAATAGAACTTCTAACATAGTATAAAATTCTCCATAGGTCATTAAGAAAGGACCTCAGTCATGACTTGATAGAATTTTAAATAACAGGGGACTGTAGAAGAGTATTCTTGCTCCCACCACTGCCACAAGCACAGTTGGTGGCGATGAGGGAGAGGGCCTTCTTGGTGGTGGCCCCCCGTCTCTGGAACATCCTCTACAGGGAAATTCAGAAAGCCCCCACTTTGTCCTCCTTTCGTAGGGATCTGAAAACCTGGATGTTCCAGCAAATATTTGAGAATGACTAGTCCTTAGACCCAGTCCCTTGGTAACCAGATAGTACTGTCCTGCACTTCATCCATTTTCCCGGCCCTTTGATACGCTGTTGCACTATCCCATGCCCAGATCCCTTTTATAAATGACCACATTTATTTTGTAATCTTGGCCATTGGTTTGCTGAACCTCTACTGATGGAGCTTTTAATATTATTTTTATTTTCATGTTTTAACAGGATTTTGGCTTATGATACTTTCAGTTTTTGATATTTTGTTAAGTTAAATTAGGTTGTGTTATATTGTTGAATGTGTTTTTTGATGTATTGCCTGTATAGTTATCCTTTCGGCAATTGAATGTTAGCCTTTATGTTGGAAACCACCCTGAGTCCCCTTGGGAAGATAGGGCGGTACACAAATAACTATTATTTCTTTCTTTATGGCTCTTTGCTTCAATGTCAAAATGAATGGGACAGAATACGGATTCCTATCTAATGAAAGAGCACTGTGACCATGAGGTAATGGTACGACAGATCGAAATGCAGGCTTGCAAAGCAGCTTTTCCTTTTTAATTTTGTTAATTCAATTTATATCCTGCTTATCCCACATATCAGCTTTTTCCTTCAGAAGAATCTTACTGATTTCACCAGTTACATAAAGCAAGATAGAGGCTATTATGCTCTATACAAGATGTAGTTTTAAATACTGCTGGCATATTAAAACTCTTTCCTAAAGTGCCAAAGCAGAAAATGTCTACTGTCTTACTACTTGGCTACATTGGTGTGAAGCCAGATGCGATATAGAAATACTGGGGCAGATTTTTTTAAAACCCTGCTTCCTGTACTTTTAAGAATCAAAGGACTTTCTGTTCAGGACGTAAACACAAGCTGCCATGCAGAAACCTGTTCTGAATAAGACACCAGTTCCTTCTGAAACCAATCCCTGTTGCTCAGGTGCCCTGATACTCCTTTTGAAGCATGCTGCTATCGATTACAAAGTACTTCAAAGTGTTGAAACACACATCAGACAACAGGAAATGGTAGTACATGGAAGTAATTTTCAATTCTTTTTATTCTAAATGATATCTGCTCTGTGTGTATCTGTCCCATCTTTCTCAAACAGGAAAATAAATCATAAGACACAATTAATTTCCTAAGCAGTTTACCCGATCACCTTGATTTTGAACTAATGCTGTCTGCTACATAAGCATAATTTTGAAGCAGTTACTGCGGTATTGTTTTTCAGATTGGCCATATTCTAAATGTTCCTATGCTGCTGAAGTTTTAACACTATTAAATAAATTTTCCCTTTGCTGCCTGATAACATGGAGCTATCACAAAGATATCAAACTGCATGCCCAAACTGGATGGACTGCCTTGAAGAGTCTTGGCCAAAGTAAGGTAATACGGAAATATGGAGAAGAGTAAAAAGGCAAGATTGGAGAGGAAGGAGGTAAGAGCCAAGAGGGGGCCGGGCTGTGGCGCAGCTGGCTAGTAACCAGCTGCTATAAATCACTACTGACCGAGAGGTCATGAGTTCGAAGCCCGGGTCGGGTTAAGCCTCCGACCATTAATAGCCCCGGCTTGCTGTTGACCTATGCAGCCCCGAAAGACAGTTGCACCTGTCAATTAGGGAAATTGAGGGACGCTTTATGCGGGAGGCTAATTTACAACACCATAAAACTGCCAGCAAAACACGAGGAAAGGAATGCGGAAGTACAGCCACTACTGGACGGTGAAGCAACAGCTCCCCCTGTGGCCGGAATCGTGAAGCTGGAAAAATGTTTTAAAAAATGCCTCTGCGTCTGTCTAATGTATGTTGTTGTCTGTTGGCATTGAATGTTTGCCATATATGTGTTCATTGTAATCGGCCCTGAGTCCCCTTCGGGGTGAGAAGGGCGGAATATAAATACTGTAAATAAATAAATAAATAAATAAATAAATAAATAAAGAGGCTAGAAAGAATAAGATTGGATCCATACATCTTTACAGAAGATGATTAGGGAAAAACTGGTGCTCTTTCCTTCAACTTGGCCTGATGATTTCTTAGACTTTTCTTTAGATATCTGATAAAACAGCCAATTTTATGGATGGGGTTTAGCCATCCTTTTCACATTGCCTATTGTCTTGCCCTCATGGCTCTCTCTGTTACTGCCCGCTCCTGTATGCTATAAGAACAGTATGTGTGCGTGCATAGACTAAAAAGTTGTATAGGTATCTATAATCTTTGTTCATTATTGTCCAGTCTGGGGCAAAACAAGGTGCTATCGTGGTAGACACAAGGCAATTAGTATGAGAGAGAGTGGTACAAGAAAAGTGGATGCATGCCTTCTTCCACACTTCCACAGCCCAGTCGCCACAATAACATTTCCTGCTTTCTGTTAAAGGGTCGTGGCATTTCAACCTCTTTCCTCATATTATAATTAACACTGATGTACATCCAAACAAGACGTGACACACACAAAGTCTCAAAAAGACCTCCAATTGCTACAGCTTTTATTGCTCAGTGTTTTATTACATGACTTATATGTTCTATACTAAAACGATAGTGTAGGATAATCAGCCAACCTCATACTGCAGGGCCCAGAAAAAACTTACCCTTAAAAATGTACTCAATGAATTTATTCTATAATAAAATTTCAACAAACACAAAATTAAATACAATGCTACAGTTTAAAATTGTATTTTTTTAATTTATAGCAAAAGTTTTAAAATAAGGTTGACGGGAAAATTACAGATATTTTAAATAAACAGATCAAGGGTGGAAATCACATGGCTTTTCAGTGATGGCTGCATTACAGCTTCCAGGGAAGAATGCTGGGGATGAAATCTAGCAATATCTGAAGGTCACATAATCTACATTATTAATTTATCAACAACTGTGTATATGCTCTTCTCGTACAGCAGAAATTAGAATATCAGAAAAAAAAACCTGTAGGACCAATCCACAGCAGCACCTACACAGTTTTGTCCATGCTGAAGCATGGAAGCAAGATAGCATAGATCAGGGCCGAATTATTTCAGTATTTGATTTCAGTAACTGGGGCGTTTCCCTGCCAAATATACAGAAATTCAAATACTTTGTAAATGTTCTTGTATCAAATGAAATGCATTTCTATTATGGGAGCTCAGTGGTACAGCTTTAATGACGAGATTATTAAAGAAGCCAGTGATAATAGCTAAAATATCCCTGAGACCTTCAGAAAGCAATCCCTTGTGGTAGGAGGCTGAGATGCGCTCAGCCCATCTTTCCAAGGCTTCTCTGTCAATCACTACTGTCTTTTCTTAACAAGAGACTGACCACAGATTCCGAGTTATTACTGAAGCTCTTGGAACATTCTCTCATTTAGTGCTGAGGATTATTTTGGCAAATAGGACTGACTAATCAGTGTGCACACACTGTGCTCCAGACTCCCAATCTACAACATTTAATCATCTTTGTCTTTCCAGGTAAATGACTACTTTATTATAAGAGTGCTCCATATTGATTTAGAGAACTGGGGGACCAAGACCATACCATAAAGCTTATAAAAATGTTTACAAAAGGTAAAACAATCAACAGTCCGTTTAATACAAATAATAAGGCTTCCTCAAAAAGACTCTACTTGTGTTTCAAATGATCTATTATATAAACTAGAAGAAACAGACATTAATTCAATGCACCTTGCTGCTGGTTTTGACTATTTGAAAGATGGTGGCTTTTTGTCAAACCCAAATTAAAGAGAATCGAATTGAGGTTAATACATAAAAAAGCATGATCTGGGTGTGCTGTCCTCTGTAGCTCTTGGATCATCAGGTGAATAGTAAACAGCTCAAACATCTTCTTATTGCTCCTGCAAAATATTTTTTCGAGAATGTTATGCAGTAATGAAATATTAACTTGACTATCCCTCAACAGTGGTTCCCAATCTTGGGTCTCTTTCATATTACACCATTTCAATACCACTGTAAATGACATGCTTGCATTCTGTGGAATCCTGAGATTTGTTGTTTGGGAAGGTACTGGCGATCTCTGGTAGGGAATTCTAAATACCTCACAATATCCCAAATCCCTGGATTCCACAGGATGGAACCATATTAATTAAACTAGGATCAAAATTTACTTTACTTTCTTTTGGTTATTGTCCAGAATGTTGTACATGAACAGTAAACAAGGCTGTGTAACTCTGCCCTCTCAATTTCCACTGGCTGCCGATATGCTACCGAGCCCAATTCAAAGTGCTGGTTTTGACCTACAAAGCCCTAAACGGTTCTGGTCCTGCCTATCTATCCGAACGTATCTCCTCCTATGAGCCCGTTAGAACCTTAAGATCTTCCGGGGAGGCCCTGCTCTTGATCCCACCTGCCTCGCAGGTGCAGCTGGTGGGGACGAGGGACAGGGCCTTCTCGGTGGTGGCTCCTCGGCTGTGGAACTCCCTCCCCAGCGATATCCGGCAAACCCCATCCCTCCTAGGATTTAGAAGAAAACTAAAAACTTGGCTCTGCGCCCAGGCATTCAGCGAATAAGCTCATTGGCTGTTGTAATCGGGTCGCAAATCTATAATTGTAGCAGTAGTGAATGACTGAGGATGGTGCAATATCGCTGCTTTGCAGCGTTTTGATTTTTGTATACTTTTTATCATGTTTTTATCATGTTTTAATTGTTTTGTTTTTATAGTATATTTGTTGCTGGCCCTCGTGGCAGAATGTTAAGCCGCTCTGAGTCCCCTCGGGGAGAAGGGCGGGGTATAAATGCATGTAATAAATAATAAATAATTTCCCTACATATTTAATGCAGGATTCCTAGATTCTTGAGGGAAGTGATATGGGAATTCAGTAGAAAAAGGGTCTGGAAGACCTTGATTGCGCCTGTACCTTGGGAAGTCAGACTTGGCCACAGTAGTCCATGCTCTTGTTACATCTTGTATAGACTACTGCAACACGCTCTATGTGGGGTTGCCTTTGAAGGTGGCCTGGCTGTTTACACACGCGTTTGGTGAACAGGAAACTATGGAATGAGACTTTAACAGCTTGAATAATATGGATTTTGGAAAACGATTTGGACATGAGATCATGACTCGGCATTTTATATTATTTTAATCTGTTTAATTGATTGATATGTGTTTTAATTGATTATATGTTTAGATTGTTTATATTTTGATGAGATGTGTTTTATTGTTTACCTGTGCAGCATAGAATTTTTGCCAGATTTTGTAAGCCACCTTGAGTCCCCTCTGGGGTAGAGAAAGGTGGGATAGAAATGAAGCAAATAAATAAATAAATATGAACTGATGATGACAAAGTCATCCTATCTGCCGTTGCTTTTTCACGTATCTGTACTTTGCTGTTTGTTTGCCTCACCATGACTGCTATCTGACCTGTTTTGTAGCATCCATGCTTGTTTTCTAGTTAATTTTAACACAGGTTGTCTTCTATGCTGCATAAATTCTGATTAGACCCCATAAAAATGACAGATTTTTAAAAAGCAACTACATTTCTCCAAAGATTAAAATACTCACTTAATTTTGGAGAGCTTTTGCAGTAGAATGCTGAATTTTTCCAGTATCTGCGTATCCAGTTTGGGATTTCGAAGAAGCACTGAACAAGTACGGAAAAAAGCCTCGTTACTGCAGGCTTCTAGAAACCGACGCAAAAATCCTGTAAAATAAAGAGATTGATTATGACATTTAGATTTTAGCATAGATGCGATATAGCCAGTATTGTGTACATATTAATATTAGCTAACTAGTATCATTTCATATTTTGCTTGAGTTGGTTGTAGTCAGTGGATTTTCCCTTCAAATGTTTTGTGAACTCCCTCTCACACAACATTCACGTTCCCTAGAATATAACAATTACTTTATTTTACATATGCAAAGGGGTCTTATGGCACATTTGCATACTGATCCCTTTGCATACTGTTTCAGATTAACACAGCTTTGATTTTATTTGATGTCTTTGACTTTATTTTTCATAGATATTCATGGTCGGTTTTTCAAGGTAACAGATTCAGGATTATTATTTCTGGCTGGAAAAATATTCAACTTGTAAACAGTCATTCAAAATTATGCAGCAAAGATTAAAACACATGTAATTTACACACACATCAAGTGTCTATGTATAATAATAAAGTAATCTAATTCATATTATTATATAATATCATCTATTATGAACAAATCCATACTACTTTCACAAATGTCTTAAACCTGAGATGGGAAATGTTACTGGACCCAGTTACTAAATTCCAATTTGAAAAAAGGCTTGGCATCCCACCAGCGGGTGGGCTGCAGAGAGTGGACTGCATAAGGGCAAACAGCCAGTCCCAGATATATGTAATTCTTGCTAATGTGGACACTTTCTTGCCAGCTATGGAAAGGACAGTTCAATTCTATGCCTGCTTTTTCAGAAGCAAGCCTCAATACACAAGCTTTCCTGGGTAAGAAAACAGGAGTTCAGTTCCATGCAGTATTCCCAGACTGCAGACCAGAACTGTTCTCAGCGTTCTTAAAAACAAAAAACATACTCTTATCTCTAATCATTGCAGATAATGGCAAAAGAAGCTGCAGAAAGGGGAATCCCTGCTGGCTAAAATCTTATCTCACACATAGAATCAATAAAGTTTATACACTGAAATGTTTCAATTTGAGTATTTAACTGAGATTTACAAGGAAATACTTTTTGAATGACTAACAATGATGTGGCAGATGGTCCAAAACAAGTGTGTATATTGACTATGGATGTGAGACAACGCATTCCTTAAAATAATCCCAAGCTACTTAATGTCTGAAGATGAAAACAGCACCTGGAAACACATTAGTGTGCAGCTGTTTTAACACCAATCTGTACCTGTCAAGATCTATGCTGAGGTTTCTCATCATTTTCAAATTCTGCCCCATATAAAAAATATTATAAAACAGCCCAATGTCCAATGCTGAATTCAATAGTGCATGAAAGACAGTTCCCAGTTTTGATGTTTTAGAAGGGGAACTAACCAAAATGTGAGAAACAGCTAAGAAAGAGGCATCATGAGGGAAGACTTGGCAGCATTCATGTACTCCCATTTCAGGAGACGGCTCTGGAACCTACCAAGACAGTTTCTGCACTCCCCTACCCTATTCAGCTTGCATGGACCCATCTATATATAGTAATTACTGAATGCTGACTTTGAAAGCTTCAAGACAACTCAAATCGTATATTCAGACAGCCAAACTCTGATTTGTGTTATAGAGAACAGTGCTGTATTGTCTACATGTTGAGCTCTACTATTCTGCTTTAAAGGCAGAAGAGAAAGAGAACTTGAGATAATCAGAAATAAGAGTACAAAGGCAGGATGGGAAGTGGGGATAGGACAAGGATTGCTTTAAAGAGAAACTTCATTGCTTATTCCACATAAGCTACAAATTATTTCTCCTAACTTCAAATGCCTCTCAAGATGACTTCACACCTGTCCTTTAAAAGAAGAAAGGATGTGACTGATTAACTCTTCAAACACCACCTGTACTGCTGTTTCAAAGAGTTAACATTCTGCAGGAGTGAGTCCAAGGAGAACCTATGCCAGAAACCCCCACAAAGCCAGGAACCTGGAGCAGTTTAAACGTATTTGCATACTTCCATTTTCATACTGGAAGAAATATAAACACTACAAACTTAAAATGCAGTAACATTACTAGCAACTGGTTATTGTGTACCATAAAGTAGCAAAGTAAATCCAACAATTACACACCTTACAGCCATCTTAAATTTTTAATGAGAAGCTTGTGCAAAGCCATACTCAATAAAAACTAATGACCAAATTCCTATAATCTGTATACTTATGCATATATGTTATCTTGCAAAAGCTAAAATGAGTGTGTTTCTTTAGAGAGTATGAAGCATTATATAAACACAAATTTCTTCCTGAAACAGTAAAGCTTAGGGCAGATCACGACCAGCCAATTTTTTGTTAACCTGGGATTCAGAGGAGAAAAGAAAACACTTAGAAACAAATGCGGTCATTGCTAATAGTCAACACGGATTTACCAAAAACAAGTCATGCCAGACTAATCTGATCTCTTTTTTCGATAGAGTTACGAGTTGGGTCGATACAGGGAATGCTGTGGATGTAGCCTACCTGGATTTCAGTAAGGCCTTCAACAAAGTCCCCCACGACCTTCTGGCAAACAAACTAGTAAAATGTGGGCTAGACAAAACTACGGTTAGGTGGATCTGTAATTGGCTAAGCAAACGAACCCAAAGGGTGCTCACCAATGCGTCATCTTCATCTTGGAAAGAAGTGACAAGTGGAGTGCCACAGGGCTCCGTCCTGGGCCCGGTTCTGTTCAACATCTTTATTAACAACTTAGATGAAGGGTTAGAAGGCACGATCATCAAGTTTGCAGATGACACAAAACTGGGAGGGATAGCTAACACTCCGGAAGACAGGAGCAGAATTCAAAACGATCTTGACAGACTAGAGAGATGGGCCGAAACTAAGAAAATGAAGTTCAACAGGGACAAATGCAAGATACTTCACTTCGGCAGAAAAAATGGAAATCAAAGATACAGAATGGGGGACGCCTGGCTAGACAGCAGTGTGTGCGAAAAAGACCTTGGAGTCCTCGTGGACAACAAGTTAAACATGAGCCAACAATGTGATACGGCAGCTAAAAAAGCCAACGGGATTCTGGCCTGCATCAATAGGGGAATAGCGTTTAGATCCAGGGAAGTCATGCTCCCCCTCTATTCTGCCTTGGTCAGACCACACCTGGAATACTGTGTCCAATTTTGGGCACCGCAGTTGAAGGGAGATGTTGACAAGCTGGAAAGCGTCCAGAGGAGGGCGACTAAAATGATTAAGGGTCTGGAGAACAAGCCCTATGAGGAGTGGCTTAAAGAGCTGGGCATGTTTAGCCTGCAGAAGAGAAGGCTGAGAGGAGACATGATAGCCATGTACAAATACGTGAAGGGAAGTCATAGGGAGGAGGGAGCAAGCTTATTTTCTGCTGCCCTGCAGACTAGGACACGGAACAATGGCTTCAAACTACAGGAAAGGAGATTCCACCTGAACATCAGGAAGAACTTCCTCACTGTGAGAGCTGTTCGACAGGGGAACTCTCTCCCCCGGGCCGTGGTGGAGGCTCCTTCTTTGGAGGCTTTTAAGCAGAGGCTGGATGGCCATCTGTCGGGGGTGCTTTGAATGAGATTTCCTGCTTCTTAGCAGGGGGTTGGACTGGATGGCCCATGAGGTCTCTTCCAACTCTACTATTCCATGATTCTATGAAATCCAAAGCCATAAAATCAATTCTTCTTAAGTCACTTTAGATCAAGTGCATTCTCCACTTGTGGCCCATGTAGAACCTCTGAAATAAACAGAACACTTTTCTTCATAGGGGGTTTGAACTATGAGTAAGGGTGTTTTTACAGGCATGGATATTTTAAGAACTGATGGAGAACTATTTTTATGACAAGGTAAGTTTCCCTCAAGGTTAGTCTATCAGAAATGAAACACTGGTAATGGGTGCAGGCAGAGGCTGGAGTAAATTACTCATCCCCTTTTCCTCCCAATGGGCAAAGTTGTTCTTACCACAGGATGCAGTTCATTGAACCAAGATACAGGTTCAGAAGTCACAATGGGAGGGAGTAGATTCCTTTCCAATAGCCCAGAATGCACCTTCATACTAAGTATACAATGTGGCATTCTCTGGATTGGTGAGAGGAAGAATACCCATAACTTGGCACAAACCCAAACCCTTAATATGTGGTATAAGGAAGGGAATTGACTGTGTACTAGTCCTTAACCACCTCCTGTAGCACCCTTCTTATAAAGGTGGCATCTGCTCACAGGAACTTGTCAATCTTGTAATGTTGGATGAAGAAAGATGAGTAGTCCAGATCGCTGCCTTGCAAATGTTGGTGGTCGCATTACCAGAAAATACTGCCAAATTACCAGATACCGTAGCAGAATGTGCCATCTCCTTTCCAACAATAACTCAATCAATTGTAACTGAACTTCCTCTTTCAAAGGAGGGGGGATGGTCAGGCAGAATATGCTGATGGCCATGCAGGTTGTGATAATGCTGAAAGCCCTGTTGCTTACAATTTCCAGAGTATTTTGTTTCCTCTTCAGTCAGGACCTGAGATAAACTTTCAGCACTGGCCTTAATGCAGTGGTTCTCAACCTGTGGGTCCCCAGGTGTTTTGGCCTACAACTCCCAGAAATCCCAACCAGTTTACCAGCTGTTAGGATTTCTGGGAGTTGTAGTCTGCTGAAGCTGTTTCAGCAGAAGGGGAGCTTTGTCAGTTGACAGAATGAACACATCATTCGATTAGTCTTCACCAGCATGATCCCCTATGTGCTATCTGAAGCACAACACCCCCTCTCCTATTAAAGCCATCAGAGAATATTCCATCCTTCACACTCAACTCAGTTCTGCTGCTTTTCAGGCTTTTCAGCCTCTTCCTCTCTTTATCTTCATGTTCTCCAGCTGCAAAGAAAGCTACATTATGTTTTTGATGTACATGTATAAACTTGTTCTTCACCACAATATTCAGATATACCTCAATTAATGAAGTAGTTTCTTGGCTATTATTTCTTTAAGAGTAAATGTAACACCAGAAGCAAAAATAATAAAAAGAATGGGGACAGGTTTCTACACCATGAAAAATAAGAGCACTTCAAATCTTTTCAGCACTCTTTCTTTTTCAAACAAAAAACAGCACATGTGAAATGAAACAACCAGGTCAGTTAAGCATTACATAAGTAAATTAAAACATTTTGAGTTTTACAGAGATCAGCTGAAGGACTCTTCCAACGAGCATCCAGTGATGACTTTTTCCTTTCACCAGTTTCCACTTTTCTTTTGATTTCCATTCTGGTGGTCCTACTTATAGATATTTGTTGGGCATTGCTGGTGAAAGCAGATTTTTCTACTCTTTTCACTGTTTTGCTGTTCAGAAATGTTCAAGTGTGGGTCCCAACCACAAATACAGTCCCCTTAGCTCATTGTTGGAGTCATGAAAAAATTGGCAACAGTAAAAGGTTTCTGGACACCACCTATTTACACAAATCTGTTAGCAATAATGTGCACTGTTTATAGTGGACTCTGTAGAAAATGTTTCAGCTGTACTCCACAAAAAAGGAAAATCAGCCTGTTTAGCAAAGACTTGATTTTATACCTACAGTAGAGTCTCACTTATCCAACGTTCTGGATTATCCAACGCATTTTGTAGTCAATGTTTTCAATACATCATGATATTTTGGTGCTAAATTCGTAAATACAGTAATTACTACATAACATTACTGCGTATTGAACTACTTTTTCTGTCAAATTTGTTGTATAACATGATGTTTTGGTGCTTAATTTGTAAAATCATAACCTAATTTGATGTTTAATAGGCTTTTCCTAAATGCCTCCTAATTATCCAACATATTTGCTTATCCAACATTCTGCCGGCCCGTTTATGTTGGATAAGTGAGACCCTACTGTATTTTATATTATTAATATTATTTTATTTTTGTACCCTGCCTCCATTTTCCCGAAGGGCCTCGGGGCGGCTTACATGGGGATAAGCCTGAGCAATATAATTAAAATAAAACACTGAGATACATAAAACAATTTCATAAAACAACAACAACATTATAACAGAATATAAGGCAACCACTGAACCAACAATCAATGGACCTGAAATAACCATCGGTTTCTGGGCATGGGCGCGCGGACTTGTGCAAATAAATTTTGAGGATAGGACTGATGGATAAAGTAAGTCGGAAGACAAAATTAGGGATGGAGGGCAATGTAACATGGAGCATATCCATATACCTGGAGTCACATAAAATTTCTCAGATGAAAAAGGGTTGCGATTGGGAAAAATGTAAAAAACCCTGCAATAAGGGACTGTGAAGACAAACTGAGCTACAGCAGGATCAACTAGAGCAGAATCCAATTATTTTATTGCAGACATGGTGCTGAAGTTTTTTTCTCCCACCATCCATCCTCCTCCTCGTATTTATGCTAATAATAATCTTCCAGCTGGAGAAAGCACAAGAAAAAAAATGGAGAGAGCAACATGGGCATTAAAACGCTTTATCTAAAAGAGTTTCTTTTTCAAAGGCTTTGCTAACTAGGATATGTCCGTATAGGGCTAACAGCACACATGTTTTAATGATACCTAGGTTGAGATTTAGATGTATATGCAAGAGATTTCACATATGCCCAAATGTTATAAAACATGTATCATATGTGGCTTAGCATATGCATGCTCAGTAGCAAAATAATGCATAAAGTGTTAAGGAGGTAGCTGTGAACGTTCAGTATGAGCTGCAGAAAAGTTTGTCAAAGCTAGTACAGTAATGGTTGCATCTTCCTGCATTTTTGTGAGATTGACATAAAATGAAAGTGCTTCCAACACCAGATGAAATGTTTAAAACTGCTCTCTTGACATTAGCATGTAGGGGGCTAAAGATTAAAAGCAAAATGCTTCCTGGTTAAGATAAAACAGCATAATCACTCTAGGCAGAAAGCGTAGGATGAGTTCATAGCAGAAATTTATCTTAGTGGAAAATCTAGCAGGTTAGTTTGCATAGGAATGCACAGAGTAGTCAGTCTTTTAGTTCAACTTGCTGTAGTCTTTAATGAAGAATTATTATTCTCTTTGGCTGTGGGCACATCTGGAAATCTTTCTAAGTACTCTGGAAGAGTACAACCAGAAGCAAATAATTTAGAGGCATGATTACATCCTACTGAAGCCAAAAACTGGACAATGCTGTTGCTTAAACTGAAGGATACGATACAGATCATTCCTTCAAGCAGCCATATATGTATCTGAAATTAAAACTGTGCAAAGCTAACCTGAATACATATAATTTATCTTGGTAGATAGTTACATGGATGGACATACAAGTCTGAGACAGAAAATATGCCTTTATTAACCATTCAGAAACTTCTTCACACAACAAAGACTTTATCAAGTAAGATGGGTTCAGATTAATAAGTTGTCTTACATAAATACTCTAGATTTACGTGTCTAGGCCTGACTTTAGGGAGCATCCAGTATCCATGAACTGCACTCCTTAATAAGGCCTTAAACTAAAGTAAGTGGAAGCCTTGCATTCTTAAATGTACACTCCTAATTGTGAAGTGTTCAAATGGTGCCATAGGAACATATCCACACTGGCCCCATCTACGCTGCCATATAATGCAGTTTGAGATGTATTATGTGGTCAGTACAGACTCATATAATGCAGACTGAACTGCACTGAATTGGACTATATCCGTCTATACTGCCATATAATCCAGTTCAATGTAGTTAATCTGCATTCTGAAACTGCATTACATGGCAGTGTAGATGAGGACACTGGGGTTTATTTGCAAGGCTGCCTGTAACAAATGGGCATGGATGTGTTATGGTGAGGTGGCAAAGGCTTTCCAGTGAAATAATGATTATATCCCTGATCCCAAATCATTATAAATATGCAGTTATTTCTGATTTATGACAAGCCTAAGGACGCCCTATCACACGTTTGTCTTACAAGATTTGTACAAAGAAGATTTGCCTTGCCTTCCTCTTAGGTCACAAGAATGTGACTTCTCCCAGGTCATTCAGCATTACCCAATGGTTTCCAAGTGAAGATGTAAACCCTGCTCATACAGAATCCCAGTCCAAAACACATTATACCACACTGAGTTTCAGGGCTATTATATGCGGTGGTTGAGCCTTATTTCTATATTCTTATTTTCCTTTTGATCATTACATGAAGTTACTAAGAATTCTAGGTCAGCTATATCCTGAAAAAGGGAAAAATGATCTTATTCAACTCACTTCACTTCAGCTTCATGCTTATTATAAAAATGTGTTTAAAAGGACTTGACATGTTTATATTCTCCTCACTTTATTTTGTTTCACTGTGAAAAGTAAAAGAATGTCCTGAAAATATATATTTATTTACTAACTTACCTGTCTTCAAAATTAACAAACCCAAACTTGGGGAGGAACAAACTTTTTAAGAATATTGCTTGTTTGCTTGACTGGAAATAGTTCTTATTTATTAATGGATGAGCAAGTATTCTATGAAAATGATTATTTCAACTTTCATACTTTTAAGCCAGTTACATAACATGAGCAAGTATTACAAAAAGATTCAATGCACTTACTGGATTCTGTTGTCATTTGAAGTAAACTATCAATGGCATTGGAAAGAAGGCCTTTACTTGATATTCGTATATGGCTCAATATAATAGGCACTGCTTCGTAGTCTAAAAACAAGGCCTTTCCTTCATCTGTCTTCAGATCAATGCAAAGTGAATCAAAGGCTTGAGCTAAGTAATCAGCTGGAAAATACATTCAAATTTAAATATTAAAATTGTACCTCATTATTCTTACCCTCGTAATCAAACAGTTATACGTAAGTTAATAATATATGTATAATATTAAAATGAGATATCAAAACATCTCTAGTCTGACATTTTATTTAACGCATAACTTTTCTCTTTAACTGTGTCAAACAGATTAGAAATGCTAACTTGAGTTAAATCACCTTACAATACACTTCTTATTGTATTTAATTAAACCAAACAATCTCAAAATGTTAAACTTTTGACAATTACAGTATCACTTTTCAGAGTTTAACTAGACTGTCCTTCAAACAAGGTAACAGAATTTGTTAGCCATTTGAAAGTGATGCTAACTGCAGCCCATGTGATTTTCTTTCTTTTTGTGGGCATAACTAGCATCCAAAATGCAAAGGCTGGTAGCTAGTTATTGTGCAAGGTATTTTCAGAATTGAGAAAATAGCAAAAAAATCTAGATAAATAGCATTAAAATACTATTATTATTATTATTACTATTATTTCTTACTTGCTCCTCCTTGTGGCGGGTTACAGAATTATTAAAAGAATGGGTTGCTTACCTATAACCATGTTTCTTCGAGTGGTCGCCTGTGAAATCCACACATATGGGTCTCCTGCGCCTGCGCAGACAATCTCGGAATTCTCTAGAAGCTCTTAGATACAAATTGGCGGAGTCCCCGCCCAATCTCCCCTTGTAGTATAAATACCCAGTAGGAGGGGCCGACACCCCAGTTCCACCGCCGCAAAGGCAGCCAGAACTGAGGCATGACGTGCTGCGGGGAGGATGGGTGGGGATGTGTGGATTTCACAGGTGACCACTCGAAGAAACATGGTTACAGGTAAGCAACCCATTCTTCCTTCTTCGTGGTCCCTGTGAAATGCACACACATGGGTGACTGACAAGCTACCAACCTGGAATGGTGGGCGTCATGCCACACAAGCAGACAGGACTGCCCTTCCGAAGGCAGCGTCTTTCCTGGAAAAGGCGTCCAGTTTGTAGTGCGACACAAAGGTGAGCGGCGTCGCCCAGGTAGCTGCCCGACATATATCTTCCAAAGGAATGCCCTTCTGGAAGGCACGGGACGTGGCTACTGCCCTCGTGGAGTGCGCCTTCACCGTTGTAGGCGGATCCCGACCCGCAAGTTGGTAGGCTAGACGTATGGTCGCAGCGATCCAGGATGACAACCGTTGTGGAGTGATAGGGGAGCCCATGGAGTCCTGACGGTATCTGACAAAGAGCCGAGGCGACTTCCTATGTGGGCGAGTCCGCTCAACGTAGAAGGCGAGGGCCCTTCGCGCATCCAAGGCGTGGAGGGAGCGCTCCAGGGGAGTCGATGGGGACTGAAAGAAGGCAGGTAGTACTATGTCCTGAGATAGATGAAAATGAGATACCACTTTTGGTAAGAAAGTGATGTCCATGCGGAGAACAGCCTTATCCTTATGGAAACGAAGGTAAGGCTCATCCGCTCTCAGCGCACAGAGCTCACTGGCTCGTCTTGCTGTAGTGATAGCGACCAGAAAGGCCGTCTTCCACGAAAGATGTTGTAGGTCTATCGTCGCCATTGGCTCAAAAGGAGGTTTGGACAATTGCGACAAGACCAGTTCCAGACTCCATGCTGGAGCAGGTGGATGAACCGGTGGGTAGAGATTTTTATGTCCTTTGAGAAACATTCGAATTAAAGGATCAACAAAACAGGATGGTTGTCCAGCCTTCCAGCGAAACCAGGAGATGGCTGCTAAATAGCACTTTATGGCGGAGAGTGAGAGGCCCCTCTGTGACAGGGATAACAGAAAATTCAGTATTGTTGTGGTAGAAGCCGACGAAGGGTCGACACCAGCCTGTTCAGTGAAGGTGCAAAAACTTTTCCACTTGAAAGTGTAGGATCTTCTGGTGGAAGCTTTATGTGCCGCATCGACAATAAGTCTCACCGGATCAGGGAGATCTATTATGGTCGAATTCTCCAAGCAGTGAGACGGAGTGCCTTGGCGTCCGGGTGTCGTACCTGACCCTCTTGTGTCGTGAGTATATCCGGCCTGTGTCGAAGGTGTATGAAATCCCCTCGTGATGCTTGGAGAAGGGGCCCGAACCACGGTTGTCGAGGCCACCAAGGGGTTATCAATATGCACTCCGCTCCATCCTCCAGCAGTTTGGACAGGGTTCGTGCTATCAGGGGGATGGGAGGAAACGCGTAGAGCAGACCGGGAGCCCATGTGTAAAGGAAAGCGTCCCCCAGACATCCCGATGTCTTGTCCTGGGGAAGACGGGCGCAAAAGAGGGCGCACTGAGCGTTTTCGGGGGCAGCGAATAGGTCCACGGTTGGTTGGCCCCAGGTTTTGAAGATGCTCTCCAGTTCTTGCCTGTGTAATTGCCACTCGTGAGAGGAGTTGGGGGCTCTGCTCAGAGCGTCGGCTAACGAGTTGTCTTTTCCCGGAAGGTAAAGAGCGGAGAGGTGGATTCTCCGGAGTATGCACCAATCCCAAATTTGGAGTGTTAGCCCTATCAGGTTGCGGGATCGAGTCCCTCCCTGCTTGTTGATATAGAACTTTGTTGTGGTGTTGTTGGTAAGGAGACGAACGACATGGCCGGAGAGTCTGGGCTCGAAGGCCCTTAGCGCTTTCTGAACGGCAAGCATCTCGAGGTAGTTGATGTGACGGCGCTGTTCTTCTGATGACCAAATGCCTCGAATGGTCAGGTCGTCCATATGGGCGCCCCAGCCGAGGCGTCTATCGTTAAGGTCTTGGAGGGTCTTGGGCTGCGGAAGGGCATGCCCTTCTGGACATTGTGTCCACGCATCCACCAGGACAGGGAGTCTCGCACGGGTTCCGGGACGACCAGTATTGTCTTTGGACTGTCGTGGAGGGCGTTGAAAACTGACAGAAACCATTTTTGGAGTGGACGCATTCTTAGCCTGGCAAAAGGCGTGACAGAGGTCGTAGAGGCCATATGGCCCAAAGCCGACTGGACAACGCTGGCACGGACGCAGTTGGAATAAAGGATCTTGTGAAACACAGCGGTCATGGCGGTGAAGCGATCGTCTGGTAAAATGCTTTTTCTCGCAAAGAATCGATGAGGGCACCAATAAAGCGGATACGCTGGGATGGCTGAAGGGAAGACTTTTCCTGGTTTACGACCAAACCAAGGCCCTGGAGGAGAGACAAGGTTTGGTCAATATGAGACAGCAGTTGAGACCTAGAGTTCGCTACCAGGAGCCAGTCGTCAATGTAGGGGTACACAACGACTCCCTGCTGACGAAGGAAAGCCGCAACTACTGCCATGCACTTAGAGAAGACTCTTGGTGCCGTGGACAGCCCAAACGGTAAAACATTGAAACAAAAACAATTGTGTCCAACTTTGAAACTGAGAAATCTGCGGTGTGACGGCCTAATTCCGATATGGAAATAAGCATCTTTAAGGTCAACCGTAGCAAACCAAGAACCTTTGTGAATAAGGGAGAGAACCATGGGAAGTGTGATCATGCGAAACATGCGTGGTTTGATAAAAAGGTTTACCCCTCGGAGGTCTAGAATGGGTCGAAGGCCGCCGCCCCTCTTGGGGACCAGGAAATACCTGGAGAAATAGCATCTATGAAGGTCTGAGTTTGCTAAGGGTTCAATAGCTCCTTTTGCTAGGAGGGTATGTACTTCCTCCAACAAAGGTTCTGAAGGGGCTGTGGTTCGAATGAGTCCCGTAGGGGGTAAGCTCTCGAATTCAATGGCATAGCCTCTGTCAATGATGTCAAGAACCCATCTATCTGAAGTGATGCGATTTCAGACGTCCCAGAAAGGGGAAAGGCGGTCCCGGTACGAAATTGGGAAGAACAAACCATCTGTCCCAGGGGTATTGGCACGCAAGGAGTGTTCAGGAACCCGGGTAGGGGGAGGAACTGAAAACACTGAACAAGAACCAAGAAAAACACAGGGATTTGCGGCTGAGGCCGATCCCTGACTTCCCGTTTCTGGTCGGCTAAACGCGCCGTTTCGGGGCATAAGGTTGTCTGGGCCTACCCGATTGTCGGCGTCTGGACGAAGAGCTGGGTCTTCTTGAAGTAGACGGTTGGACCGAGATGCGGGGCCTCTGACCCACAGAGGCCGGGCTAGCACGTCTACGTGGCAAGGGAGTATAAGCGGGCCAGCGGCGCAGCTGGTTGGGATACTGCGAAGGGAGGCCGAATCTATGAGCCGTTTGGCGCATTTGATGGGTATGTTCCAGATTGGAGTCCGTGTTCGGGTTGAATAAACCGGATTCATCAAGTGGTAGGTCTTCGATCGCCGCCCTGGCCGCAGAAGAAAGGCCCGACGAACGCAGCCAGGCATGACGTCTCAAGGCATACCGCGGAATCAGCGGTATGCTTTGCTAACTCCTTTTGAGAATCCGCTAGCTGGCACGCTTCTTGTTTGAAGGCTTTAGCTAGACGTAGTTCTTCTGGTGGTAGCCGATCAAGATATGGGGCAATTTTATTCCAGAGGTAAATCTGGTAAGCTCCCATGTATGCCCCGTAGTGGGCTAGGCGTGCAAAGAGTCCCGCTGAGGAGTATATCTTACGGCCCATAGCGTCCAACTTTTTCCCTTCCTTGTCTGATGGAGTAGGCTGAGAACGTGAGGAGGGGCGAGGTTGTGACACATCTACCACTACAGAGTTTGGCTTGGGATGCTTACCCAACCATTCTGCGGAAGATAAATCAATGCGATATAGGTTGTCCGCTTTCTTTGATATTGCTGGGATCAGTGAAGGGGCCACGTTTGGGGCCTTGAGCAGTTGAAGCAGAAACGGCAAGGTAGGAAGGGGTGTGGTCGCTGGGGTTTGCTGTTGCTCCCTGGAAAAAACCGGATCCTCAACCATAGTAGGAGCCTGTGGAGTAGGTAAGTTCAAGGCTTTGGCGAGACGCGAAACTAAAGAGGAGAAACTACGCATCTCTTCAGGTGAGTCAACCTCCACCGTTGGTACATCAACTGAGGCATGAGGCTCCTGAGGTTCCGAGGAGGAGTCTGAATCCGGGCCGGTCCCAACGTCTGCAGCATGGGAGAACTGAGCTGCCTGAGGAACTTGTGCCCCGGGTAGGTTGGTCACGGGCTGGGGTGGGGCCAATGGGGCCTGGGCCGGAGCTGCAAGACTCGACAAGGGAGGGAGGGGTTGATTTGGAATCACACTGGAGTCAGGTGGGGGACATGGTACCGTGGGTGGAATAGCCAGAGCCCCTCTTCCTCCTTCCCCATGATGGTGACGAGAATACACTCTAGAGGCAGAATGGTGGCGCCCATGGCGATGAGGTGCAAATGCACGAAAAAAATCACGGGTGTAAATAGGATCACCCTGAAAATAATAGTAAGGGGAGGAAGACCTCGATGCGTAAGTTGAGCGCCGGTGAGATGTGCTCCGGGATCGAGGGCCTGGAGCTGGGCTGGAACCAGAGCTCCATGAGCTCGAGGAGGGGGAGCGGCGCCCTCCCCTCCGAGATCGATGCTGGCGAGACCATCTTGAAGCAGATCTCTCCCTAGGCGGAGAGGGTATAGGAACCGATGCAGGGGCGCTTGCGTCCGGCATCGCAAGGGGGGCATGCGCCATCTGCTGGCAAGAAGTAGTCGAAACCGATGGTATAGGTTGTTGGGAAGCATCAATCTCGGCCCCGAGAGGAGGCGTTGGGGGCGTGGTTATATAGCCCCCGTCCGCGCTCGCATCCACTCCCTCTGATGACAGGGGAGGAGCTAGAGCCATGAGGTCGAGGACTGGGGGAAACCCGTCCAGGCCGATGGAACCCGACTGCGGCAGAGAAAAAATTGAGGCCGAGGCTTGACCCTCGGAGAGGGCCGTCTCCGGCAATGAGGCGAGCGGCTGGTTCGGCGGTGCAGCAGGGGCCTGCGGCTTATTCGCTTCCAATTTTTTTAAACTTTTACTTCCCGTGGAGGGAGCCTTTTGCTTTTTGGCTTTGGCCTTCTTCGAAGGGGGAGCAGCTGCTGGAGGGACCGGTTCCAAAGGTGAGTGTGTCGCCTGAGTCATAGGGGACGTCACCCCAGTGGATGGTGGGCCGGGAGGTTCAGAAGCCGCCCTCTTGGGAGCTACGGAAGGAGGGGGGAGAAGCGCTTGCTCATAAAGGAGCGCTTTGAGCCGCGTTTCGCGGTTCTTCCTCGCTTGAGGAGTAAAAGATTGGCAGATCAAACAGGATCGAGCCGCATGGCCCTCACCCAAACAGAGGAGACACATAGCGTGCCCGTCTGTGTCTGGGAGCTTTCCCCCACATTGAGAGCACTTTTTAAACAAGGCTGCCATCCTCAAGGTAGAACGGAAGGGCAGGCGGTCACTGGCCTGCAGGGGGAAAACTGGCCTGAGGTAAAGCGTGGTCAAACGGTCCGGTCAATCAGGAGCAACAGAGTCCTAAACGTGAGTGAAGAGTAGTCAGAGTCCAGTCCAAGGTCAAAATCCGAAGATCAGTCAATTTAACAACGAGCACAGAGAAATTCCAAATTGCCTGAAGCGGTGGAAAAAAGGAACTGGGGCGTCGGCCCCTCCTACTGGGTATTTATACTACAAGGGGAGATTGGGCGGGGCCTCCGCCAATTTGTATCTAAGAGCTTCTAGAGAATTCCGAGATTGTCTGCGCAGGCGCAGGAGACCCATATGTGTGCATTTCACAGGGACCACGAAGAAGGAACACATAAATGTTGTTAAAATACCACAACGACACGTAATAAAATGTATTTCTATAAAAGATACATATTAAACAAATTTCTATAAAATACATATTAAAACACACAAATCAGAGATTAAACAAAGTAGACGAGTTTAAAGTTCATGCTTAAAAACTGGCTGGGTAGGCCTGCTGGAAAAGATTAAAAAATAGAAGTAGGCAAGTATTTTAGGTCGAACATAATGGGTGACTCTCCCAAGGATCTCTTGGAGTCAGGAGCTGGAATCTTATGAGATAATCCTGATCTGTAATATTAGGCCTAAAATAAGAAAAGTATATGGTCTATTATATTTATTGTACTGAATAAGGAAAATAATTATTTTCCTAATTTTAAAATCTAGACTAGAGATGGGGACAATTTTAAATACAAACTCCGTTCTACCTACAGGAGACTCTCCAATATCAACTGAACTTAACAATAACATTAAAATTTAAAATACAATACTCGAAATTATATAAAAACACATGATGCACAGAAAAATATCAGAGATAATAGAGCCAAAAGGACAAAAAATGCAGAGAGTTATGAAGTTTGATTTCCAAGACATTATGACTTCACTATCTCCATGTTTCTCGTCATGTCTTTAACCGTGAAGGTTCAAGTCCATAAAATGTTAATAAATCTGTAACTTTTCCAGTTTTTCTTCCACAAATTAAAACAGCTGCTCTTAAGGGAGGGATTTAAAGTAAGTCTGAAAGAAATCACTGTTATTACAATGTTTAAAGATATATTTTGCAATTAAATTTTTACCAAATTTCAAAATGCACACTGCATTAAAGAAGTATATAACAAAGGCAGCCCCTTTAATAGAAATAAAAAACTTAAAGGGCATAGATCTTGCCTGGCAGTTTTGCTGAGGCTCCAAACAAAAAGCTTATTCTTTTCAACTTGAAGCTGAAAATTTCTTTAAGAAACACTTCTTCAGAATTTCTATGTGAAATGTTAATTTGTGTTACATTTAGTTTTGAATAGCATACAATTATTCTGCAAAACCAAGCTGTGAAAGTTTTATTGCCCTAAAACTCCATTGCAGTGGCGTGCCGTCTGGTTTTCAACTTGAATAAAACAAGACTAGCTAGCTGCTTTTATGATGACAGTTACCTTCTGGATCAACTGAATGGCTTATTTATACAAATCTACACTTAACTAAGTTCCATTGATTAAATGGAATTCTAACTGGGGCTGACAACTGGATTTAGGCTTCTCTCTTAAGTGTATTTACAACTTCATCCTAAAATGCCAAGTTTATATTAATTCACTCTTGATTTCCAAACAATCTGATCAGAAAATGTTTCCTTTACTATTTTTGAATGTGTTTGCATTCCAACCAGTATGCATATGCACATCTATATGCATATAAGTTACCTGGCAAAATAATAAACATTAATTTTGGATTTATTGCAACTTCTCTGTAATACACAACTTAGGTAAATAATGCAAAACTGTTATGTTTTGGGAACTGTTATATAAACTGAATGACTTTTGCATGCAAAAAACCTTAGTTAGGATGCCCCCTACTGCACCGTGACTTTAAAGCAAAACACAATTTATATATTATTTGAACTATGCACTTTTATAGTGCAAATGCATGCCATACACACCCAAATAAGGGATGTAAATGAAGGTTTATTCCCTGTCTTTGGGAGAAAGGTAGAAGGCATGAATCCAACAAATAAGGAAACTATCAAAGATATTCCATATTTGAAAATATTTTGGGAAACAAGTTTTCTTTTACAGACTCAGAGGATGGGTTTATCAATGATTGCTGATCATAAACAGTAACAAACATAGGAAATCTCCTTGTATAGGGACAGGTTTTTTGAAAACTGGCTAATTGGGGATTCGTGGAGACGCAGCCCCAAAATGACCTAATTCAGTAGGATTCTTCTTAGGTTTATATGTGGCTTATGTTTGTTGTCCTTTTTGGACTGGCAAAGAAGCAGTCTAGAAAAATGTGTAAGTAGGCCTCATTGCAAACACCTTATCTCTTTCTCTTTACCTTCTTTCTTTATTACAGCTATAAATCTCAACCAAGCGTAGGTTCTTTCTTTCTATCTATATATAAAAAAATGTTCTGATAGTTTTTCCCTTAACTTAAACAACAGAAGTACACAACCAAAACACACCAAATTTGACCACAAAAGACATGGTCATCCGGACTGTGTTTTTACATTTAAAAAACCCAAGAAAAATAAAGTCCTAATTAGAGGGAGAGGAATAACTGTTTCTTTCCCATTGCTGCCAGTTAGAAGGCTAAGCTCCGCTCACTTTGTCTCCTAGCAACCCACTCTGCCATTTAATGGCACCCAGGGTCTCTTCAATCAGGCCTCTTTCACACTGCCTATAAAATACAGATTATCTGATTTGAACTGGATTATATGGCAGTGTAGACTCAAGGCCCTTCCGCATGGCTATATTACCCATTTATAATCTTGAGTCCACACTGCCATATAATTCACTTCAGTGTGCATTTTATACAGCTGTGTAGAAGAAGCCTCATATAATCCAGTTCTAAACATATAATATAAGATTATAAATATAGAGTAGAGTCTCACTTATCCAACATAAACACCCCAGCAGAACGTTGGATAAGCAAATATGTTGGATAATAAGAAGGGATTAAGGAAAAGTCTATTGAACATCAAATTACGTTATTTTACAAATTAAGCACCAAAACATCATGTTATACAACAAATTTGACAGAAAAAGTAGTTCAATGCACGGTAATGCTATGTAGTAATTACTGTATTTACGAATTTAGCACCAAAACATCACAATGTATTGAAAACATTGACTACAAAAACATTGACTAGTAGAAGGCCGACTGCGTTGGATAATCCAGAACATTGGATAAGCGAATGGTGGATAAGTGAGACTCTACTGTAATATGAAATATTTACTGTGGTATAATAATACAGAACAATATAATCTCTTAAACCAGGACAGTAAATAAAGAGCAACATTCTGAAAGCAGGGAACTTGGGAATTCCAGAGAGGAAACAATCAGGGCCAGCTAACACTTCCCAACAAAGGATTCTCCCAGGCAGGAAGCAAACAGGCTTTGAAGCTGCAAGGCCATTAAATGCTAATCAAGGTGGCTAATTGCAGCATTCATACTGCCACACTGAGACTATTCAGTGCTATTCAACCTGGCCAACCAAGATTTCCCCTAGATAGAAAACCCCCAAGCTCTGAAGCCACGAGGCTATTCTGTCCCATACAACCAGGCCTAGAAAGGATGTAGAAAGCGGCCAGGCTTTTAAGCTGCAAGACTATTCAGTGCAGTTCAAGCTGGCCAAACAAGGATTCCCCTATTAAGGAAGTAGCTAGGCTTCAAAGCGACTCTTTGATTGAGGGTGCTACTCCAGCTTCTCCAGAAAATGGCCAGGCTTTGAGGCTGCAAGGCTATTCACTAATATTCCACATGGCCAACAAATGATTCCCATAAGCCACAGCAATGTGTGGTCGGGCAAATTTATAAGTATGTCAAATATATTGGGAAAAGCCATATGCGGCAAAAAACTTACCTTGTGTCACTGTTTTGATTATAATTAAAGTTGACACCATCCTTAAAGGTAAACTGCAGCTTTTGAAGAAAGCTGCTGACTTTAGTTTGGTACCAGCAGCATTTTCAGAAGTATATTGATTTCCCTTAGCAACAACACCTTTAAATAACTCTTCACCCAGTCTTCTCAATGTTGATGTCATTGTTGCATACTGTTACACAACCAATAAAAGTAAATAACAACCTTCGATCATATAAAGGTAAAGATAATGTACTTGTCCTAAAGTATAATCAACACAGCTAAATATTTAACTGATTAGCAAATAACATTCAATAGCATGACAGGTCACTGAATAATGGTTTAATGAAGTATATTAATCAATATGCCAGCATCGTGTTCTGAACGATGGTTCTGTGCCAGAAGTGGAGATGTATTCCAGCACTTCAGTTAAAAATATGCTGATGAACGTAGGAGAGGCTCCAAATGCTGGCTAGTGCAAATTTGTACTAAATGCTCATGTAACAATTATGAAATTTCCACAAGTTACATAAACTTGTATCAAAGCAGAAAAATATAGGTGACATAGGTTAATCTTGGTACTGGGTAGAAATCATACACACTATAGTAAAACATTGCTAAAATCAAGAAGGAATTCTTAAGAACAATGTTCTCATGAAGTTTGAATTCTATTTCTCTCTGCAAAATAAACTTTTTATCTTAGCTCTCTAGTCACAGAATAATGATAATTCTATATCAAAGCAAAATATTATGAAGGTAATGGCATCAAAACTAGAAAAAAATACTTAATATGTAAACATCTAGGCCAGACTAAAATCAGTCAATAAAAGGAGAAATGTCCAAGAGAGAAACAGACTTTTCTCAATTCAAACAGATTGTTATGTATGAATTACTCACCTGCATCCCTCCATCCAACTGCCTTACAGTCCAGTAAAGAAATTTAACTACATGAAAATGCAAGTTTGGATTCACAAAGGGCATCCACTGGAGTTGTTCGGCAACCAGAGGTAAACACTGTGAAACACAAAAGCATCACAACTGAAAGATTAGGACTCCTATAAGTTGAAAGCATGAATTTTAAACTCATGTCTTATGTTTTTGGTCTCTGTCCTGTGTGATTAATGTGCATTTCATAGAAATGTATCTTTTATGGAACTGCATTTTAATATGTGCGTTTGTAGGATTTTTATAGGATTTGTGCGTTTTTTACTGTGCTGTGACACGTCATGAGGAGAGGCGGGTAAGAAATAATAATAATAATAATAATAATAATAATAATAATAATAATAATAATAATAATAATAATTTTGTGAGAATTCTTAGATATTTGATAGCCGAGATTTGTTTTTTGTAAGATTGTTGACAGAGGGATCATGGCAATAATGAAAAGCAGAGGGGACAATGAATCTCCCTGGAAAATTCCTCTCCTGATGTTGACAAGTCCATAGCTTTCATTTCCAACAAACAGTTCAGTTTTCCAGTGCTCCATCATGTTTTCAATGAAGGTGCCAACTGTTTTACAAATCCCGATGGCGTCCAGGCACTTGATGATCCAGCTGTGTGGGAGTGAGTCAAAGGCCTTTTTGTAGTCAATCCACGTCATGTGAAGATTAGCTTTTCGGCTCTTACAGTTCTCCAGAATCATTTTGTCAATCAATAACTGCTCTTTTGTGCCCCTGCTTTTCCGTTTGTTGCCTTTCTGTTCATCTGGCAAGATGTTTTTTTCTTCAAGATAGTCTTGAATTCTGTCAGCTATGATGCCAGTCAGTAGTTTAAACATAGTGGGCAGACACGTTATTGGCCTGTAGTTTCCTGGTGCTGCTCCTTTTGCTGGATCCTTTTGTATCAGGTATGTTCTTCCAGTTGTTAGCCATTCACTGATACTTCCTTTCTGCAGCATCTCATTGAATTGTTGGGCCATTTTTCCATGTAAACTAATCAGATGTTTGAGCCAAAATCCATGAAGTTGATCACTACCAGGCGATGTCCAGTTCTTGACTTTTTGCACTCATTTGCTGTTCATTTCAGTTGTTATTTCCATCTGTTCCATTTTGTTCTGTGAGAATTTTCCTTCAAACCCCTTTATCCACCCAGCGTTTTTGTTGTAGTTTTTATTATTTTCCCAAAGTTCTTTCCAGAACTTTATTGTTGCAGTTTTCTCTGGCTTTATGGTTACTGTGTCTGTTGTTTGGTTCAGACTCTGGTAGAACCGTCTTTGGTCTGATTGAAACAGTTGATTTTGTCTGTACTGGATGATTCTGGCTTCATACCTTTCAATTTTTCTGGCTGTTGCTGTAATTTGTTCTTTCACGATTTCCAAAGCTTCTTCAATTTTTCTGGTGTTCAGCCAGTACTTTCGGATCAGGTATTGCTTGATTTTGTCATTCTTCAGTTTCCTCTCTTTCATATTTTTCAGGTTACTTGCATCTGATCTAAGTTTCTTGATTTTCAACTCTAGCCTGACCTTCCACTTTGGTTTTCCAGTCGATTTTCTTTGGGGCTGCCTTGGTTGTAGGAGCCCAAGTTCTTCTGTTACTATCACTGCTGCACTGTAGGCAAACTGGTTTGTTTGTTCAATTGATGTTATTTGGACAGTGGAGAGTGCTGCATTCACATCTTTCATGAGAGGCGCCAGGTGTCTCTTGGGCACTGTTTTTAGAGTTGGGAGCCGCTGTCTTATTGCATTTGCTGCAGCATGAGCCATGATCTTATCCTTGAGCTCTTGTTGTCTTGCTGTCAAGGTTCCTGGTGGTTCAACAGATGTTTCAAGTGCTGGTTCCTCAAATTCTTGCAAAAGCGCCACACTTTCTTCTGGTTCAATCTGTTCCACCATTCCAAGTGTTGCTGGAATTTCACATTTGATGTACATGGATGACCTGAAGCTATATGGGAAAACAGAAACTGAAATCCAGTCTCTGACCAACACTGTCCGAATTTTTAGCACTGATATTGTCAGGACCCAGGCTGCAGAGCACCAATAACCATGCGCAGAGGCCAGAATCTATCTAATATCTTTATTAAAGGAATATATAAAGTCAGTAAAAACAAGTGTAGAATATAGTTCAGGAGCAGACCTTTCAGGAAAGGTCAAATATAGTCCAGAAAAACAATGTCCAATATGTGATATTAAAGTCCAAAGTTATAATCCACTTCACCGAAACACACACTATTTGGCAAGCAATAGTGTGGGGAACTGTCCATAGTCTTTGAGGCTTAAAGTAAATCCGAAGGAAACTGGGAAACAAGGCTTGAATCTGAGAAGCAAGGTCCGTGGTTTTAAACGCAAGGCAAGGCAAGAATTGAGACTTGGCAAGAACCAACTTGAAGCAAGGCAAACATGAATCAAGAACTGAGTCCATAGAAGTCCATGGTACAAGGCTGGGCTGGAAACTTGATCCGGGATCTGGGAACTGGAGTACGAAGTCTACACACGATCTCACTCCTCAAGCCGACGAATTGACTCCGCAAGGATTCCTTTACGGCCAAACACCTATATAGGATCTTGTTTTCCCGCCAAAGAACACTTTCTCTGGGGAACAAGAAACGAAACCTATTCTGTGTCCAGATGCAGGACTCCTTAAACTTTCCCAAGAGAAACAGACTTAATAATCTAATTGTCTGGCAGCTATCCTGGCGCTCCGGCGAGTCGCCTCCCGAGCGCTTCTATCTTGATTATAATAAAGACGGCGAGAAAATGGGGGAGATTTCTGCTCAAGGCTTGTTTGGCTGACTTCTTGTGGGCAAACATCTTGCAGCTGCAAGGGCTCCAATTCTGGCTGAAACGGTGGGAAACCCAAGTTTTCCTCTTCATCTGCCTCAATAGTACCAGGAACGGGACTACATGGCCCATGAGTCATCACAGATATCAACATGGAGTTTGGTTTGGACAAATGTTCGACAGTGGCATTGAAGAAGGGAAAAATCATTGAAAGTGAGGGCATAAATATGCCCAATGGCCAAACAATAAAGTGTCACCAGCCAGAGGCCTATAAATATCTGGGCATACTACAGCTGGACAACATCAAGCATGAACATGTGAAAACTGTGGTCAGCAAAGAATACACACAAAGGGTCAGAAAAATTCTCAAAAGCAAGCTCAATGGAGGCAACACCATCAAGGCCATAAACACCTGGGCCATACCTGTCATAAGATATACTGCTGGCATTATAAATTGGACACAGGTGGAACTGGACAATTTGGACAGAAAAACAAGAAAACTCATGACCATTCATCATTCACTGCACCCTCGCAGTGATGTTGACCGGCTATATCTGCCTAGAAGATCAGGGGGCAGAGGACTCTTACAAGTAAAACAAGCAGTCAAAGAAGAAGAACATGCCCTGGCAGAATATGTCAAGCAAAGTGAAGAACCTGCTTTGATTGAAGTAAAAAATCAGAAACTCCCCAAAACACAGCAGACAAAAAACCAGTACAAGAAAACCGCACTACAAACTAGAGCTGACAGCTGGCACAACAAAACACTGCATGGAAAGTTCCTTGACAAAATTGAAGGAAAAGCTGATAAGGAGAAGACCTGGCTCTGGCTCACGAATGGGACCCTGAAGAAGGAGACAGAAGGCCTGATCCTTGCAGCCCAGGAGCAAGCCATCAGAACAAATGCAATTAAGGCCAAGATTGAAAAATCAGCTGATGACCCAAAATGCAGACTGTGCAAGGAAACCGACGAAACCATTGATCATATCCTCAGCTGCTGTAAGAAAATTGCACAGACAGACTACAAACAGAGGCACAACTATGTGGCCCAAATGATTCATTGGAACTTATGCCTCAAGTACCACCTCCCAGCAGCAAAGAACTGGTGGGATCACAAACCTGCAAAAGTATTGGAAAATGAGCACGCAAAGATACTGTGGGACTTCCGAATCCAGACTGACAAAGTTCTGGAACACAACACACCAGACATCACAGTTGTGGAAAAGAACAAGGTTTGGATCATTGATGTTGCCATCCCAGGTGACAGTCGCATAGATGAAAAACAACAGGAAAAACTCAGCCGCTATCAGGACCTCAAGATTGAACTTCAAAGACTCTGGCAGAAACCAGTACAGGTGGTCCCGGTGGTGATGGGCACACTGGGTGCTGTGCCAAAAGATCTCAGCCGGCATTTGGAAACAATAGACATTGACAAAATCACCATCTGCCAGCTGCAAAAGGCCACCCTACTGGGATCTGCACACATCATCAGAAAATACATCACACAGTCCTAGACACTTGGGAAGTGTTTGACTTGTGGTTTTGCGAAACGAAATCCAGCATATCTATCTTGTTTGCTGTGCCATACAACGTCGTTGTGTTGATAATAATAATAATAATAATAATAATAATAATAATAATAATAATAATAATAATAATAAAGATACTGTGGGGCTTCTGAATCCAGACTGACAAAGTTCTGGAACACAACACATCAGACATCACAGTTGTGGAAAGGAAAAAGGTTTGGATCATTGATGTTGCCATCCCAGGTGACAATCGCATTGACGAAAAACAACAGGAAAAACTCAGCCGCTATCAGGACCTCAAGATTAAACTTCAAAGACTCTGGCAGAAACCAGTACAGGTGGTTCCGGTGGTGATGGGCACATTGGGTGCCGTGCCACAAGATCTCAGCCGGCATTTGGAAACAATAGACATTGACAAAATTACGATCTGCAACTGCAAAAGGCCACCCTACTGGGATCTGCACGCATCATCCGAAAATACATCACACAGTCCTAGACACTTGGGAAGTGTTTGACTTGTGATTTTGTGATACGAAATCCAGCATATCTATCTTGTTTGCTGTGTCATACAATAAAATAATAATAATAATAATAATAATAATAATAATAATAATAATAATAAGGTAGGTGATGGTCAGCGGATGGACGGACCACTGAATACGTGGGTGGGTAAGTGATTGAGTGAAAGGGCACACAATCATTCAGTCACTTATCTATTCTTTGGCCAGCCCCTTCCAAGAATGCAGTTCTCACCCACCTGACCACCCCTTCTAAGAACGCCACTTCAAGCGGCATTTCTGGAAGGGGATGATCAGCAAATGGATAGGCAACCTAGCGAGTGTGTGTGGACATGGAAAAGCGGGCTTGTGGATGGGCAAGTGGATGGGCGAGCAGATGGGTGCATGAGTGAGTGATGGACGAGTGAGTGGGCAGGTGGTTCTATGGGCAGGCAGGCAGATGGGTGAGAAGATGGACCAGTAGATTAAGGTTGGAACTATTACGTAAGGAAAACAGAAATAGCAACACGAGGGCCCCAAAAATAGAGGGGTGCAACTATTACGCAATGGCAACTATTATGCAATGAATTATGGTACATTGGTTTCCATAGTTGAGGTTTTGAAAACACAACTAGGAAAGGAGAAATTACCACCAATCACAGAAAGTGGTTGCTATTGACTGTATATTTTCTCTGTGCCAAGATGAAGTAGGAACAATGTGCAAGAGTCAGCTGCTGTTGGCGTAAAAGCTCTGTTTACTTCTGGAGGCAGTTACCCAAAAACAAGTAGCAGCAGGCTAACAAACAGCGAGACCAGACAGAGGTCTGTGGGTAGGTCCCTTGTCATGAGTGCAAGTGTCTTAATTATCTCTTGAACTGCTGTTTTGTGAAATGCTTCCTACTGCTAAGACAGTCCACAGGAGGGATATTCTTGGATCACATAAAGAAGGTTGTTGACAAACTAATAACATAAGTGATTGTGATGTTATCTTGAAGAGAGAATCTGCAATACTGACACTCCAGCAAGCACTCCAGTATGTGTTTACAGTACGGTTTATTCAAATGTACATAGGGACATCTTCTTTCCTAGGGCTGGAAAAGCGACTGTACATGAAAAAATGACTATACCACGCTTGCCTAACAATCTCTAGAAGCAACTTCCCTGAAACTTGTTCTGCCCTTTGAGTCAATCCCAAACCCAATTTGGAGCACTGGGTACACTTAAAAAACAAAACAAAACAATTTTTCCATCACATTTTGGAAAAAGGAGGGTTTTTAAAAATTAAAAAAATGGATTAAATCTCTCGGGTATTAAAAATGACAGTTTTTACTTCGAATAACAAGAAATGGTATATGTTCATACAAGATTTGGTCAAAGTGAGTACAAATGTTTTATTCATTCAACCTAGAAAATACTTAAAATTTAGTACATGAGTTATATACAATCAACTGTTTCATTTGCTTCTTTCATTTTTCAATATCATGTTGAATGAAAGCAATTTCAACATTACTATTTTTATGGTGTTGTTGCTGATGCTGTTGTCACCTTATTTATATCCAATTTTCTTCTCAAGATGGGGACTTAAGGTGACTTTCAAATTAAAAATGTACTAAATAGCAACATAAAAACCAAATTAAACTATATAATCATATTTTTAAAAACTTTTAAAAAAATAAACAGAATGAATAGACCTGTTCTGCTTAATTATGTAGAAGAAATAGATCTAAGAAACCCAAAGGTTGGTTACATACATATTTATATCTTTGTCTACACTGAAGTCACAGCATAAATCTGTAGGATAAATAAAATATTAGTCACAACTAAAGAATATTCACAGAAATGAATATGATATATTAATCAACAGTAATGTAAATCCCACTGATTTCATTGGGAGAACTCTAGATGGAATGAAAATTGAATTTAGCCTTCTGTACATTTAGTCAGAAGGAAGTCTCACTGCATTCAATAAGACCCCACTTCCAGAAAAATGAGCTTTGGGTTGCAGTTGAGACATAAGAAATAATTATTTTTCTAATATTAATATTTGTAGATATTATATACTACAATGATATCATTTATCTGAAAGATCTGACCCTCGCTAGGAACACATCCAAATGTGGATAAATGGAAATGCAAATGACACATAATCAGATATGCTTGAAGTTGTACCAAACATTGAGTCTGTCAAATGTACATAAGCTTTGGATAATGGACAACCAAAAATCATTAGACATATTAGACCCCAAATATGCAGAAAAATATCAACTCTGAAACAAGAGCAGGGAACTTTACCTTGATACACTTTTCCTGGGTATAGTGTTTGTTGGAAGTGACTGATAATTTGTGAGTGTCTTCTTTCGCTTCCTCTACTATCAATTTGCTGAGGTGCTGATCTGAAATCCAGTCCATTAAGACAGTTAAAAGGTCATAGATGTGTGAATTAAAAGGTACCTGCAAATGTAACATGCAAAACAGCAAGCATGACAGGTTTATTAGAAGATGTTTGCTACTAGAATATGATTATCTATTACATGTACCAATTTGTGCAATCTACATTACAACACACATCAGGCCTGCCTCAGCTGAATAGAAATGGAATGGAAGACTGACGATGGATGATTTTGCCGTACCAGTCTGAAAAAGGAACATTTTCCCCAACTGGATTTGTATGAAGGAAATATTAAGCAAAGCTATTTCTGAAAATAAATGTGTTCTTTTTCCTCCTGAGATTTCTCTCTCTAGAACAGGGGTTCTCAAACTTTTTAAGCAGAGGGCCAGTTCATGGTTCCTCAGACTCTTGGGGGGCTGGCCAATAGTTTGAAAAAAATGAACAAACTCCTATGCACACTGAATATACCTTATTTGTAGTGCAAAAAAGCATGAAAGAACAATATAATTGTCAGGATGTGCCCATCTCAGCTGTTCCCAACAAGCTGACCTGTTCATACCATGCCAGTTAATTGAAATGGGAGTAAAGGAACTGGCTACTGATAACAGCCATCTGGACTGAGGAAGGTGTTGTGACTCAGCAGCAGTGTCAGAGTGAAGATGAGGAAGGGGATTTTGGTTTACAGATGCAGGTGTCAGTTGATGGGATGCAGGATGAATTTCAAGATGATGTCTTGGGGAACTATGGAGTTCAAACACAGGCTGGTCCAGAGGTGCAGCCTGTGGATGAACTGCCTGTTACGGATGAGAACCAAGGAAGCATTCCCATGGGAAATAATGAGCCTGATCTGTCTTAGGCTCCTGTTCAAGTGCAAGATAATGATAACGAGCTGTTTGGCCTTGACAAGTCAGGCCCCGTTGCTCTCTCGGGCGGATCGTTTGCAATGGAAAGGAATGCCTCGGCGAAGCCTGAGATTAGCTGGGAAATGGGAGGCCACTGAAGGGAAAAGAAATGCATTTTTGGGTTGTTTTTAAAAATGGTGTGTTGAGAGGCAAATCTCTGTCAAAGCAAATCCTCGCTTCATCAGGGTGGATGGTTTATGTCTTCATGCTGCTTCTGCTTTAGAAATTCTACTGTTCATGAATCATTGTAACCCGTGGACTTTGATATCTTTGGGAATGGACTATTGCTTCTTGTCTATGGATTACTGGATTTATTGACTTTATTTTGCAACTACTTTTGGAACTATATTTCTGCCTGCTTTGATATTATACATACTCTGCTTTTGTTCAATAAAATTACAAAAGACTATCTTCTGTGTGTGGCTTGGTGTCTACAGCAAGGTGAACTATTCTGAGGTGCGACAGAAGGAGCCGTGATTTGTTGCTTGCTGTCTGGGAATGGTATGTTAGCCATTAGGAATAGAGTAGAAGGGGGGCCTTGGGTTGTTTGTTTGATATAGTAGTGTTTTGGCGGTATTTAGTCAGAACTAGCTTCCTTTTCAACTTTGTAAGAAGGATCAAAAAAGTTGTTTCCAACTTTTGTATCTTTGTGAGCCTGCTTTTGTATCCGAGATCTTTCAAGGCCTGACAATAATATTCAAAACGAAGAACAATTTTAACTAACATAAACTTAACAGTATTTCAATGGGAAGTGTGGGTCTGCTTTTGGCAGATCTGAATTAAGCTTCTTGTTAATTAGGATTGTTGTTGTTGTGTATAACTTCATGTTGTTTCAGAATTAGGGGTGACCCTAAGTCTAAAGTTTAGGGCGGGGCCCAAAACTTTAAATGACCTTGGAGGGACGCATCTGGAAACCCCTGTTCTAGTTCTCCTTGATGCAGGTTCTTCTGAGAAAACAAATCTTGTATTTTCTTCCACATTCAACCATAGTCAATATCTTCCATGGAGAAATTCAAGATTCTGATTGTTCCCCTACCTCTGCATTTCCGTAAATAAATAAGAACAATCTAAAATACATTTTAAAATAATAAACTTGTGATATTTCCGCTTAATTAAACTGGAAGAAAATGTATTTGGTAAGAACATTTAAAATAATTAACTTCAACTCTCTTCCATAATAAAATTCATTGTCTCCCTACCCACCATTTCTACATGTATATAAGCAGTCCGATATTCAGTCCAAGAAACCCCTTTTAACTTTCAATGAGTGGCTTGTTTCACGTTGAACAAACCACTCTGGTTTCACAACAGAACTCCTTTAAGTCTTTGAAAACCTAGTTGAGAGCACAGTCCTTGAAAAGTATGTGTTTTACCTTGTATGATTTTGATGGTGCTATCATTTTTTCTGGTTTGACAGTTTTAAGCTCTAAGCCAGTGCGGGAAGTTCCTTTGGACTTCTGTATTGATAAAAATTCATGCTTCCTCTGTAAGGACAAGTGGGTAGGAAAATCTGTAAGAATAGTTTATTGCATAGTTGATAAACTATTTGAAACAAAATTATATCATACCTGCAAATTCTCTAAACGAGCTTGTACTCTTTGAGATTGGACTTCTAGCTTCTTATTCTGTTCACTTACATCACTTAACTAAAAAAGGGGAGAAAAATAAGCCAAACTTTGAAACAGGTATCGCTATCCCTGGCAGAATATATTCTGTTGGCTCTTGTTTTTTCTCCTGAATTGGTGGACCACAATGGGGTGATTTGGGGTTTTATATCTCTAATCTAAAAAGTCCCAGATTGCAGATATTTTTAAGGTATCATTTAGGTCCATATACCTTGTAGGTATGGGTCCATATCCACCCCACCCCCAACCCGCAACCCCCCAACGCCTCACAAATCAAATAGGTGGTATTAACCATTCCTTCCCTGCACAGGTTGCCAGCAAATCGACCCCAAGTTTAAAGTTTTGATATACATCATCTATTTCAGGCTGAACATACCCTGTTGTTTTTTTAAAGATGGGTAAATGAAAGGTAGATGCTTTCACATTTTGGGTTGAAGCTTTCCAAGTGTGTATTTATAGACATACAAATGTCTTCTGAACTAGTGGTTCTTATCTTTGCAAACCTGGTCCCAAATTGGCTTGAAGTTCTGGAAATTGGGAGTCTAATGATATCTGGGGACCCACATTTATGAATCACTGCATTAAGCCTCACATAATGGATATAGTGAACACACATGCACTCCTATCCAATGCTGCTATGTGATCATTTGAAAGCAGAGTTTACAGAGAAAAGCAAAAGCCAAAACATGTAAAACATTAAGGCACTTCAATGAAAACACACATTTGTAAACTTGAAAGCAGAAATATTTTAAAAGATTACTAACGTACGAGGGTTGAATGAAAAGTAATGCCTCCACCTTTGTTACTTTGGTTTGGATGGGAATATTTTAATAAATCAAACGCAGAAATAATCCTTAGAATGTGCTCTTTAACTACAGTAGAGTCTCACTTATCCAACACTCACTTATCCAACATTCTGGATTATCCAACGCATTTTTGTAGTCAATGTTTTCAATGCATTGTGATATTTTGGTGCTAAATTTGTAAATACAGTAATTACTACATAGCATTAATGCGTAATGAACTACTTTTTCTGTCAAATTTGTTGTATAACATGATGTTTGGGTGCTTAATTTGTAAAATCATAACCTATTTTGATGTTTAATAGGCTTTTTCTTAATCTCTCCTTATTATCCAACATATTCGCTTATTCAACGTTCTGCCGGCCCGTTTATGTTGGATAAGTGAGACTCTACTGTACCACTATTCACTTTCCCATATAATCACCAGACAATTGGATACATTTCTGCCAACGATGAACAAGTTTTCTGAAGCTGTCACGGAAGAAGTCGACACTGTTTCTACAACCAGCGTCTCACAATACCCATCGTGCACAGATCTTCCGATAGCCAAGCAAACAATAATGTGACCCACATGTTCTTGTGAAATGCCGAATATGCTTAACATTTCTCCTTGAGTGATATGACGATCGTCCTGAATCAATCTGTTAACCTTTTGCTTGTGAAACTCTGTGGTTGCCGTCACAGGACGCCCAACTCTTTGTCATGCAAGTCAGATGTTCCCACCTCAACATCTTTAAACTTACTCACTGAACGATGCACAGTACTCACATCAACACAATCACCATAAACACCTTGCATTCTCTGATGAATCTCCTTTGAGGTGACACCTTCTGCTGTCAAGAATTCAATGACTGCACGTTGCTAAAGTCACATTGACTGACCGTCTGTGCAGGGTTCCATACTCCGCACTTTAACAACACAACCATTCAATGCTAAGACTTCCCGCCAAAGGGAACTGTAGAGGAGAGTCTAATGAACGAGCCAGTACCTGCCGCATACCAGTACTGCCATCTGTTGAGTTACGAAGGTGGAGGCATTACTTTTCATTCAACCCTCGTATATGAAGAGTAGTGTGAATTGTATTTGAATGCTGGCCACAGTTTCTCACAGAACATCAGTAGCAGATAATGAAGATCATGATCTAAATCCAATGTGGCACAACACTACAGGAAATGATTTTTTTTTTTAGTTTATGTAAGGAAGTGTAAAGGAGTGTGTGTTTTTGTTTTGATTTATGGATGACATGTTTGTTTGATTTTGTTTTGGAAGTCATGTTTGGCTATGTTTAAAGTGGGTGAGTGTTGGAGTTGATTATAGTGGTGGAAGGTAACCAGCTCAGCATTCTGCGGCAGGTTACCATAGCAACGGGGGCGGAGCCAACTGTCATTTGGAAAAGAAAAGGAGGGAATGTTTTAAACCCAGCTCAGTCTGTGATTTTTAGTCACAGGGAAGACACTGGTTCCAGGATTAAGGAAACCAGGGGGCAGACCTCTAGTAGAGCCAGACTAAGCAAGTTGGGTGACTTGTTTAGGGTTATTTGTAGAGGCTGTGAAATAGGGGAAGTAATCCCAGTAGATCCAAGTGATCAGTTTATAGTTTGGTTCTGAGAGAAGAAAGTATTTTGGAAGTTGGAACACCTCAACATCTAATTGTAACAGTTATTTAAGTGCCTTAAAGAAATTATTGAAACCACTAAGCTTTGTACATGAAATAAACTTGTTTTTGTTCTTTAAACCATCTAAGTCTCTGTCACACTCATATTCTAAAATAAGCAACGATACCATCTAAAGTAAATAAGAATTAAAAAGAATAAATTATCCTCTGCCTGACATCTCCATAATTGGTGGCAGCGGTGATAAAATCATCATCCAGACATCTTTACATTTTGGTGGCAACTGTATGGTGGGATAGTTAAATATATAATAATTAAAAGGATTCCTCCCTGCCTCACTTCATTGCAGGAAGGTATCCAGAATAGTACTCAGCTTGGAACAGTGTTTTCCACTAATATTTGCACATAATGAAATCCAACATTGTTGTCCTAGTAGTTTTTCGGTGCATCAGCAATATGATTTAGGCCCATACACTGTCACCTGTTAAAATATTACAAAATCATACCTCACAACCTCTGAGGATGCCTGCCAAAGATGTGGGCAAAGTGTAAGGTGAGAATGCTTCTAGAACATGGCCATACAGCCCAGAAAATTCACAACAACTCAGTACTACAAAACCTCTCAAAAGCACCTAGTTTATAGGATTACAAATCCCAATGCATGAGTATCTAAAATTGTACTTGCCTGTTTTTTTAAAGTATCATTCAGTTCTTTTAAAGTTTCAAATGATGTTTTAAGCCTTTTGTTTTCTTTAGTTTTTTCTTTCAGAGCTTCAGATAACTGCTGAGTTTCAGCTTCGTGTTGCTAAAAACAAAATGAAGGACTTTTTAAAAAAGCCCTCACAGGATTAACAAGTTGTTTTCCAAACCATTTTAAATTCAGCCCCTATTTCTGCACATATGTGTGTCACTCTCTAACTCTTTACAGGATGTGAAACCAAGAGCTTTAAAATGGATGAGGAGAAATATATTTTCCTAGGAAGTACATCTATCTGCCAAAGCACTGGCCATCACTATATGGCAGCTAGACTGATTAACCTTTAACAGATGGTCGAATTAAGCAGATTTTTTTTCAAATCATACAAAAGTGTAAAGCAGTAAGTTCAAATTTTCATATTAGCATTTTAGCTGCCTCATGTAATCTAAGAATTATTCAGCAATACATACTATCTATTTCACATCAACCTAACTCTATATTTTTCAGCACTTTCATCAGGGCAATTCCTACCATTTGATTTTGAGTGTCATAAACAGAAACTTCTTAATTGTGTACTATGCTAATTTTATGCACATACACTCTCCCAAAATCATGGATTTGGTATGCATGGCTGATCTTGAAATGAAACTCCATTGGATATCAAGAACCCACTGTACTGTTATCTGAAAGTAATTTAGAGATAAGTATGCTTTTTTTGTTCTAAAAATTCAGCATGTGAAGAACATACAATGAAAGGGACTGATTCCTTGGCCACACGGTACCACTATCTGCATGTATAATGTTCATATTGTGGGTGACAATCCATGCCTACAAAGCAGCTCTGAATCAGAGATAAACTCTCATGTGATAAAAACAATTGAGCCAATAGGACAACAAATAGCTATCAATACCTTTTAGGATATTTTTTTCTAGCAAAAAGAAAAAGAAAAAAAATCCCTAGCTCTTACTAGCTAGAAAGTTTTACGTTTAGAAGAATTTTAGAACAAAACTATACCTCCTTCATAATTTGAAATTTTGTGCGAGCTTCCTCTTCTACATCTCTTATTTTGGTCAAGGCAGCTTCATGTCTACAAAGTCGGGCTTCTCGTTCAACTAAGAAGCGTTCTTGTTTTTTGAGTTGCAAAGCAAATTCTTGCTGAGTTAGTTTTTCTTGCTGTATCATAACAAGACAATAAAATACTGCAGTGATCTATTTTAAAATAATTAACAAATGGTTAAATCATTTAAAAATTTTACCTGCAGCTTCTGATATATGATAGATAATTCATGATAAATTTGACTGAAGTGAGATGGTATCAGTTTTTTCCCAATTAATTCTTTTGTTTTATTAATGTCCACACTCTTTTTAACTTCATCACCACCACTATCATAATCACATGTAGCCACAGTCAAACTTGAAGGCAGAGTAATATCTAAGAGGTAAAAACAGAAGCATAAATGCCCAGCAAATAATTCCTTTAATTTCAAAAAGCTCACTATGGGGGAGAAGGGGAGATATCTGTAATAACAAAAATATGTTGCCATGGTAGCAAATGACTAAATATTAAAACAATTGAGGCTACTGATTTGATACACAATTACTATCCTTTCTACCTGTCATACATGATTAGTATTTTAACCATATTTTATAAGCAGTGAAATTCAGTGTTCAGAGAATGCAGAAACAAATTGTAAGAGCAAGAGATATTTTTAAAGTCTATGCCAATAACAACTGTGAAACAAATGCCTGAACACTTCATTATTTCATGGGTTTATATCCTTACTCTCAACAAGTCTTATCACAAAATAAATTAGAAATAAAAAAGGTAATTATCCATAACAAAATAGCAGAACACAAATAAAAGCTGCACAGCTTGGAAACACTATAAAAACAATTCCAAAGAAATACACAGTAGCACAACAGTAGCCTACCCACTTATTCTATACATTGAAAAGGAGGCAATGTCTATCCAAAGAACAGAGCAAGAACCAAAAAGTGTGTCCATATTTTAATGCTTATGTGTCATGAAGATAGCTGAGTTGTTAGCCAAAATTAGACTTATAGCCATCTCAAATGGCAAAACACTACTCTTCATTAGCCTGAGAGTAATAATTAAAAGTTGAAAATCCAGGACATTAACAAGTTACAAGCTTTAGGTCCTGCTTACTTAGGCCTTTTGAAATTGTGCTTTGTTTGTGTATGGGTATAAATAGTTATGTAACTACCAGTCCAAGCTTATGATGTGTGGGCATTACATTAAAGGACACAAGCTTGTCATTGTTTTTGTTGTTCCACATCTTCATTACTGGCTTATGGCAATTATGATGAGTTTTTTTTTTTTTGCCAGTTTTGTTCATAAAAGGTTTGCCATTGCCTTCCTCATAGACTGAAAAGATATGGCCTGTCCAGTTACCCTGTGGATTTTCATGGCCTAGGAGAAGTTTGATCCCATTTTCAAGAGGACCAGTCTAAGGGCCTCTTCACACGGAGTTTTTTTCATTCCATTTGTTGACGGACCCTGACGAGCATCATCAGATGCTGGCTTAGCCCCATCCATATTCCTTCCAAAGTGGAGGGGAAGAACTTCAAGACGCTTCCTCCTCCACAATGGAGAGGGAAGTGTTTTTCGGGTAACTTCGATTGAGCTACCTGCACTTTCCTCTCTATTTCTCCATATGATGGGGACAGGGACAGAGCACCAATGCACCTTGTCCTGTCCCCACCATATGATGGGGGAAGGAGTGAGGGTGTGCGAGGTGCAATGAGCCACTGCACGCAACTTCCCTTTTGCCAGCGACTGGCAGCCATGTCCTAATACTCAAACTATACTAGATCTCACATAGGCTTAGGAAAAATATTTCAGACACTCTTTCTAATTTGTTTTCAGAAAATATATTTTCCCACACAATTTTGATTTCGCTTTCAACACAGGCTCCTTCTAAATGCGATATACATCCCAGGATCTGATCCCAGATTATTTGCTTATCCCAGAATATATGGCAGTTAATCCAGTTCAAAGCAGATAATCTGGGATCGGATCCTGGGATATAGGGCAGTGTAGATCTAGCCTTAGATTCTTATTATGGGTGGCTCTGTTGGGATATAGTTTAATGCAAACAACTGAGAGCTTTTCAGCTTCTTCTATCATATCATTTAGTTTTCTCTTGTGTTGCTTCAGCTTGTTCCAAACTACTACTCAAAAGTGGAAAGAAGAAATAAAGTAGAAAAATCTTGTTTTGTTGTTTTGAAATGGAAAAGCGGAAGGCAAGTGAACTGGATACAGAATAGCAAGAATATGAAAGTTTAGACACAGAATACTGTGATGAGAATAAATTCAGAAAATGAAGGGCATCCTGGAAATGCTGATGCCAACAGGCAGGATTTTTAAAAACTGAAGAAGGGAAGGAGGAATCTATAGTAAAGAATGCAGAAAAACATGATTCCCTCCTCTGGACGATCACAAGGTAATTCATGTGACAATGGATTGCTTCCATATACCATCCCAATTCTATGTTGTGAGATGTTTCTAACATCAGAGCAAATGAATGCTCATCCCTTTTTGTGGGGAACTGGGGAAAGGTTTTGTCCTGCTTTGAAAGCAGGGCAGTTATTGTCACGGCTGCAGCCAGAAAAAAATCCAAGTAGGTGAACAAAATTGTTTCTAAAGAAAGGTGATCCACAATACTCTTCAATAGACTAATGAAGAATCATAGAATCATAGAATAGTAGAGTTGGAAGAGACCTCATGGGCCATCCAGTCCAACCCCCTGCTAAGAAGCAGGAAATCGCATTCAAAGCACCCCCGACAGATGGCCATCCAGCCTCCGCTTAAAAGCCTCCAAAGAAGGAGCCTCCACCACGGCCTGGGAGAGAGAGTTCCACTGTCGAACAGCTCTCACAGTGAGGAAGTTCTTCCTGATGTTCAGGTGGAATCTCCTTTCCTGTAGTTTGAAGCCATTGTTCCGTGTCCTAGTCTGCAGGGCAGCAGAAAACAAGCTTGCTCCCTCCTCCCTGACTTCCCTTCACGTATTTGTACATGGCTATCATGTCTCCTCTCAGCCTTCTCTTCTGCAGGCTAAACATGCCCAGCTCTTTAAGCCGCTCCTCATGGGGCTTGTTTTCCAGACCCTTAATCATTTTAGTCGCCCTCCTCTGGACGCTTTCCAGCTTGTTAACATCTCCCTTCAACTGCGGTGCCCAAAACTGGACACAGTATTCCAGGTGTGGTCTGACCAAGGCAGAATAGAGGGGGAGCATGACTTCCCTGGATCTAGACGCTATACCCCTATTGATGCAGGCCAGAATCCCGTTGGCTTTTTTAGCTGCCGCATCACATTGTTGGCTCATGTTTAACTTGTTGTCCACGACGACTCCAAGGTCTTTTTCGCACACACTGCTGTCAAGCCAGGCGTCCCCCATTCTGTATCTTTGATTTCCATTTTTTCTGCCGAAGTAAAGTATCTTGCATTTGTCCCTGTTGAACTTCATTTTGTTAGTTTCGGCCCATCTCTCTAGTCTGTCAAGATCGTTTTGAATTCTGCTCCTGTCTTCTGGAGTGTTCGCTATCCCTCCCAGTTTTGTGTCATCTGCAAACTTGATGATCGTGCCTTCTAACCCTTCGTCTAAGTCGTTAATAAAGATGTTGAACAGAACCGGGCCCAGGACGGAGCCCTGCGGCACTCCACTTGTCACTTCTTTCCATGATGAAGATGACGCATTGGTGAGCACCCTTTGGGTTTGTTTGCTTAGCCAATTACAGATCCACCTAACTGTAGTTTTGTCTAGCCCACATTTTACTAGTTTGTTTGCCAGAAGGTCGTGGGGGACTTTGTCGAAGGCCTTACTGAAATCCAGGTACGCTACATCCACAGCATTCCCTGTATCGACCCAACTCGTAACTCTATCGAAAAAAGAGATCAGATTAGTCTGGCATGACTTGTTTTTGGTAAATCCGTGTTGACTATTAGCAATGACCGCATTTGTTTCTAAGTGTTCGCAGACCACTTCCTTAATGATCTTTTCCAGAATCTTGCCTGGTATCGATGTGAGGCTGACTGGACAGTAATTGTTTCGGTAGTTCTTTTTTCCCTTCTTGAAGATAGGGACCACATTTGCCCTCCTCCAATCTGCTGGGACTTCTCCCGTTCTCCAAGAACTCTCGAAGATAATTGCCAGTGGTTCTGAAATAACCTCAGCTAGTTCCTTCAATACTCTTGGATGTAGCTGATCTGGCCCTGGGGACTTGAATTCGTTTAGAGTGGCCAGGTGTTCCTGGACAACTTGTTTCCCTATTTGGGGTTGGATTTCCCCCAATCCTTCATCCATTCCATGTTGCTGAGGTTGAAGATGGCTTTCTTTTTGTGAAAAGACCGAGGCAAAGAAGGCATTAAGCAGTTCTGCCTTTTCCCTATCCCCTGTCGCCATTACCCCATCTTCTCCTTGCAGTGGCCCTATCGCTTCCTTGTTCTTCCTTTTTCTACCAACGTAAACAAAAAAGCCTTTTTTGTTGTTTTTTATGTCCCTGGCAAGCCTGAGCTCATTTTGCGCTTTAGCCTTGCAAACCTTTTCCCTACAGGTGTTGGCTATACGTTTGAATTCTTCTTTGGTGATTTCTCCCCTTTTCCACTTCTTGTGCATGTCACTTTTGAGCTTTAGCTCAGTTAGAAGTTCTTTGGACATCCATTCTGGCTTCTTTGCACTTGTCCTATTTTTCTTCTTTGTTGGCACTGTTTGCATTTGTGCCTTGAGTATTTCACTTTTGAAAAACTCCCATCCATCCTTAACTCCCTTGTTTTTTAATATTGGCGTCCATGGAATGCCACTCAGTAATTCCTTCATTTTTTGGAAGTCAACTCTCTTAAAGTCCAGAATGCGTGTTTGACTTGTCTTAGTTTCAGCATTCCTTTGTATTGCAAACTGCAGGAGCACATGGTCACATTTGTTAAGATTAGATCAAGAGTTGCTGATCCCCTTGTTGCCTCTTCTACCTTCTGGACCATAAAATTGTCTGCAAGGCAAGTGAGGAATTTGTTGGCTGAGTTTGTTTTCCAGCAGATATCAGGATAATTGAAATCGCCCATGACTACTATATCTCTTCTTTGTGCCTGTTTGGTCAGCTGTTGACAGAAGGCTTCATCAAGTCCTTCATCCTGACTCAGAGGTCTGTAGTAGACACCCACGACAAGATCTTTTTGAGTCCCGGTTCCCTTGATTCTTATCCAGATGCTTTCAAGCTGGTTTCCCGGATTACAGTCCTGCATTTCTTCTGCAACGTAACTGTTTTTGACATATAAAGCTATTCCCCCTCCTCTCCCCTTTGTTCTATTTCTGTGAAAGAGGTTATAGCCCTCAATGGTTAAATTCCAGTGATGGGAGTCATCCCACCAGGTTTCAGTGATGCCTATGACATCGTATGTGTGGTGCTGTGCTAAGAGTTGGAGTTCCTCTTGCTTATTTCCCATGCTCTGAGCATTAGTGTAAAGACATGTGGTCGTGGGTAATAATAGTGTTCGCCAGGCTGTTGTTCCCCTCCCCCAGTGGATCTAGTTTAAAGTGCGCCTGATGAGGTTTGTGAATCTGTGTGCAAAAAGATGTTTTCCTACTTGTGTGAGATGCACCCCATCACTTGCCAGTAGTCCATCCTCTTGGAAGAGTAGACCATGGTCAAGGAAGCCAAAATGCTCCTCTTGACACCATTTTCTGAGCCAGTTATTGACCTGTACTATTTTTCCGGCCCTTGTAGAGCCGTGTCCTACAACGGGGAGGAGGGATGAAAAGATCACATGTACATTATACAGTTTTAGCTTTGTTCCCAGAGCTCGAAAATCATTTGTGATCTTTTGAAAGGTATGCCTAGCGGTGTCATTGGTACCTACATGAATCAACGTAAGGTGGGAGGGTGATGGGGCTTTAGGAGCCTGCTGAGCCTCTGAGTGATATGGTGTATTTTTGCCCCCGGGAGGCAGCATGTTTCTCGAGCCATCCCATCCGGTATGGAAATGATGGCTTCCATTCCTCTAAGGAGGGAGTCACCTACTACCAAGCCTGTTTCCTTTGAGGATTGACAGGGTCCCTTTTGTGCAAGACAGTGTGTATGTCCCCTGAAGAGTGTTCCTGTTGAAGTGAATCATGTAGGTGTAAAGTGTTGTCCTCCTTCTCAACATCCCCAGTGCATTCATCAATGACAATCCATTGAGATACATCCGAGAGCCCATTACTCTCCCAAGGATGTTCCTGTTGCTTGCTCCTGGTCTACGATTGGGGATGGAGCATTTGCATGATTACATAAGTGTGAACTGTCCCCGTCAGGGCTATCCCCTGCGCATTGATCAAGGGTGGCCCACTGAGTGGTATCTAAGAAACTGTGGTCCTCCACAAGATGTGTTTCCTGATTGTATGTTAATGATGTAAGAATTTCAAATCTGTTGTGTAAATCCAGCTGAGCAGAGGAGTTCTGCGGAGGCTGTCTGGTCCTGTGTCTCCTTCTATGGGTGACCTCCTTCCAAGCCTGAGGGTTGCCTACCTTTGAGTTGATCTCCCCATAAGGTTCCTGATCATGGTCATGGTGGTGTTGGTGTGATGCAGGCTGCAGATCTACAGCAGCGTGTTGTGCAGTGTCCAAGAAGAGCTCGAGTGCCTGAATGTCCTTAAGGGTCTTAATACAGTGCTCGAGCTGTTGGATCCTCTGCTCCATCAGAGTGATCTGTTTGCATTTGGAGCAGATGTAGTTGACTAGTTTTTGTGTGAAAAAGCGGAACATGCCACAGCTGGTGCATGTGATGGGAATGTTTTGCTTTTGCTGCATCTCTTGGTGAGTGTGGTGGCCAAGTGGGATATTTGTACAGTTAAGTAATATGCACGCACTTTATGTGCAGACTGCCCAAACCACCTCTTTGTGTATTTGTTTATGTTGTTTTGTTTCCTGTATGTACTGCAAAGGATAGTTAGTTAGTAAAGGTGTCTTTTTAGGCCGTTAGGCGCGTGCGACACTAGCAAATAAAGCTTTCCCAGAAACTCAATTAACAGGGGACAATGCCTGCTGTCAATCAACTTAAGTACCTGGCTGTCTTTCAACACAACAGTCACACAACAGTTAGACTTTGACCACAGGAGCCAAGCCCACACTCAGTTTAAGAAACACACCAGCAGCAGATAAGCTGAACCCAGAGAGCTATAGGTGGCCTTGTGAGATGTTTTTGTGTCCCTCAAAGGGTCCAGAATAAATGTTCTGGCCAAAAGAGATGCTCCACATGCAACAATTTACCCATATTTAATAGAGTATAATGCACCATCAAATGTAATGTGCCCCTCAATTTTGAAGGTGTACAATACAAAAAATGATTTACTCTCAAATGTAATGCAACCAACAGTGCAGTCATCAGCGCATCAGAGGCATGCAGTATGAATAAAACTATTTGGGAAGCCACATCTCTCCATCAGGCTGAGGAGGAGGTTTTGAAGGCCTCATGAATGAGGCCAGTGGGGAACCACCTGGGACTGAGCCTAAGGGTGTGGGTGAGAGACCCCAAGGGCCACCTAGGAGCCAAAATTCATGGCTAAGTGGCAGGAATGATTGGCATACTCCTCCTACAGCCTCCACCAAGCCACGAGGCTGCCATCAGCAGGAACAGCTTCTTTTCACTGCCCTGACTCTGTCTTTGGCCTCAGTGTTCCTCTGGGTCTTTTCCGGTGGATTTATGCATGCAATTCTAATGTGTCATCAAATCTAATATGTATCTCAATTTTGGCAACATAATTTAACCAAAAAAGGTGAGACTTAAACTTAAGTAAATATGGTACTTTTAAAGTCCTCCCTATACTGTATAAGTAGAAGTGGAGTGTGGCTACTTTGGGGTTTTCTTGGGGGGGAGGGGGTCTTATTTTTTCAATAGCCCATGTGGAAATCCACTGGTTCCTGGGGCATAAAAATGGAGCCCAGATTTCCTGCACGTATGTATATTACAAGAGGCGTGTGACTCAGGCAACAAGTGAATCATAACAAATTTCATTTGAGTTGTATTAGGAATAAGAATGTAATTACCTGTTTCTGAATATGTACCTCCATTTTGAGTTTCATTACTTCCAAGAATATTTCCACTGAGCCCTGGCTCTATGTCAAGTTGGTTTGAATCACACAGAGAATCCAACACATCACCCAGCCTAATAAACACAAATGATCACTATAATCACAAGCTGGAATATCCAACCCTTTTAACATCATCAGAAATAAGCAGTAATATTTTCTGATCCCAGATCATGTTGAGGAAAATGATTGGAAAGGGGAAGACTGGTCCACAAATAGAGAAATAATTATCTTACCGGTTCAAGTTTTTAAAATTCTTTGAAGAATCCAAAAACTGTATTTTACTGTACTTTCTCTCAGATTGATTTGGCTGTGAGGAATTTATGAGTAAAGATGTTATCGTATCATCAAGTGAACTGTCTGCTTCACCTATAAAAAAACAACTGAGAGCTGAACCAAAAAATCATATTGGCATGAATCCAGAAATACAAGTACTGTATAACTTTTAGCAAGCCTCCATTTAAGGAACATTTAAAATTATGCAACATCTAGAACTGTTTTTCCAAATCCTGAGTCATATATGGACCCTGCCCCACAAATAGAAATACACAAACCTCTATATTGAGATGTATATGAAGGACACAAACAGAATAACAACATGAACCATCCAAAAGTTACTGTTAAAACTAAATCATGTGTTTATAAAGATCCAATTAGTTTTCTAATGTCAGTATTTTACAAAGAACATTTTTCTCACATTTTCTAACAGAAAGATCTATTTTTAAACAGCAAAAAATAGGAAATCCAGGTCAAGGAAGATCATGGAAAACGAGGTTGATAAGACTTCCACTCATGCTACACATATTTCTCTTTCCCTCCTTCAGCTTAGATGACCAGGGTTCATCTAAATTCACTTTGGAGAGTCTCACAACCCATGAAACACATTTTAGAGGTTTGCGTGGAGCTGCAGGAGGAAGGTGAAATCTATCCTAACAGATGCTATTCTATTGGTGGGAGAGTCTCAATGGAGACAACAGTAGCACGATTTCTCCATCACCCTGAAACTCAAAAAGCCTCCTTTTTGATGGGGTAGTATATGGAGGGCTGGTGTAGTGTGAATCATCCTAAAATAGACAGACTTCTGTCTGATCTGGAATAATTTGCTGGCTCTTAAGCAAAGATCAATCTCTGTCTTGTTCAGTAAGGCCTCCTTGACCCTACAGAGAAGCTTTTCGAGAGGTTCTGGTGATCTGGTGAGAGGAAGGAAACCTAAACTCTTTCTGCTTCCCAGAATTTCCACATTTTGGGATCCAAGACATTATTTGGGAGCAAATCCCCATTATTTCAGCAGGATTATGTTCTCCACAAGCAAACATATATTACACATAAACGTTTGCTTCTGATTTTAAGATGGCGCCTCATTCTAAAAATGTTTGTTTGTAGTATTTCTATTTATTAATTATCTAGAATTGGGATACAGTATCATCTTGAAACATGCATGAATTGTGAATTAAATATGCATTTATCAAACTGTAGACTGCATTTGCATGATAAAAGTGAAATTCAATATCTTGACCTTTTCATGGAATACCAATGTGTGCTTTCATACAAGACAAACCAGGGATCAGCAGGAGACCTATTATGAGTCAACTGAAGTAGAGTGATGCTATCACTCAGTTTTTCAGCCTCATATACATAGAGGAAATCCATCACCTAACCTGAGAGGGCATAATCTCTGTGAAGCACCAGACTACAATAAGCAATTATATTCTCAGGACATGATTTTGATCTCTGCATAATAATATCACATTGTTATGTTTGAGATATAATGGTTGTTGTCTTGGCCAAGGTTCAGACCTGGAAACAGGACATTTGACATGCGATGAAGTTCTTTTTTTAGTAGTGGTATAGAGGTGAATATTCTGCTCCAGATTTTAAAGACTGAAGTAGAACAGTTTCAATTATAGATGTTTATAAATATGTTTGTTTTAAAATGTGTTTTAAATCTGTTTCAAATCAATGTTTTTATTGGCATTTATTTGTTGCTATCATCTTGGGAGCAGCTGAGAGGCGATGAACAAATGCTTAAAAAACAAACACAACCTCAAGTCATCCAGATGGTCAAATACTCTTATCGCCCATTACCCCTAGTCATGCTTTGACCAATAGCGGTTATACTTTACCACATCTAGAGAACACCACTTTTCTCAGTACATAATTGCAGCACTAATTCCACTTTAACTGCGATGGCTGCATTCTATGGAATCTCAGAATTTGTTGTTAAGGGAAAGTTAGAGCTCCCAGTCAAACTTTTCTAAATACATAATAAAACTGAAAATCCCACAATTTTCTAAGATGAAATCAGTTAAGTAGATCATCTACATACTATAACGATGTAAGTGTGAAAGGTCTGAAGGGACTGCTAGGGAAGGAACTCTTCAGCCTCCCATTTACAGTCAACAGCATACTAACAGCATTTTGATACTGAGGGATCTACTAGAAGTATACACCAAACTGCTCAGGGCTACTGGGCTGGCAAACATGGCAAGGCCTGACCCACCTTCCACAGGACCATAATGTACAAATCTTACCTGCAGGTAGCAGGGCCCTTCTAGTTTTACTTTTTGCATGACTTATATCTGGAGAAAAATCCTAAAAGAACAAGAACAATTTGTAATTATATATCTAGATATCTACACATACACATCTCAAGTCCAACTTCTTTGTTTTATTGCACTACTGCAATAAAGTATCTTGGTTTAAGTATGAGAACAAGAATCTTTCCCAAAAATATTTAACCAATATTGTTAGAAATACACTAGACTCTCAGTTAACCAGAACCCAAGCAACTGGCAAAAAACTAAAGAATACTGCATTCAAAAAGCTGCTTTCATAATAATTTGTGTTACATTAATTAACCAAATTAAGACAGTCTTAATTTGCTTTTAATAACTGTATTTCAATATTAATATCAGGGCAATACAGTATATATAGTATGTGGTATAGTATTATCTAGGCATATTTTTAATAGTCACTCTCACGCAACCACAAACTACATTATATCCAGCAACTACCAATCCCAACTGAATGGAGAAGACTGAAGGAGTGTTGACAGGTCACGAGCCTTAGACAGACAACCAAAGTTGATTGAGAATGATGCAAAAATGAACATCTTCCCTTTTGATCAAGTAAGCAACCTTAAGCTAGCTTTTATTGTTAACTGCCATCAAATTGACTTTGATCTATGATGATGCTATGAATGAATGGCTCTAAGTCACAGGATCTTTAGCAGACCTAAGGCCTTGCAGACTCAGGGCTGTGGACATCTTTGATTGAATCTACCTATCTGTCTGTTTAGTCCAGGCATGGGCAAATTTTTTTGCCTTGGGGCTGCACTGCGGGCCCGGCTGAGGGCTGGGTTGGAAAGAGAGTAGCCAGGCACACACTGAGTGGGATGGACCCAGGAGGGAGAGGGCCTGGGAGAGGGCAGGGCCAGGAGGGGGTGGGTCATTCTCAGGTTGTCCTCCTGGCATAAGGACCAAGCTGCTCACCCCATCAATATGCTGGGAGGAAAATGAGACATATTTGTGACTGCCCCGATTCTCCTCCCTCAATATTTGGGTTGTCCTCTCGGCATTATGCCAGGAGAAGAGTGAGGCAGGTGATGTCCGAGAGCACCCCGGAGGGTCTCAATCACTGTGTGTCTTTTCTCAAGCTGTCCTCCCAGCATAAGGACAGGCTGTTCACACCGTCCTATGCTAGGAGGAGGGCAAGACATGTGGTAGCTGAGAGCACTCCAGAGGGTTTTCAGCAGCTGTGTGCCTTCCTCCCCCATCCTTTCTGCACAAGGATGTGGTGTGACGCAGCGGCTTTATGCCAAGAGGACAGGGAAAAATGAGGAGGAAACTGAGGTAAGCGCCCAAGGGCCCCATCCGGCTCCCGGGATTTAATTTGCCCATGCCTGGTCTAGTCTATCTATCAGGAATGTGGTCATACTCTTGTCTCACTGCTTTCTGCTCTATTAAGCATTATTCATTGCCTTTTCCAGTCAGCCTTATATTCTCATGATGCGTCCAAGTACAGCAGTCTAACTTTAGTCTTCCTTTCTAGGAAAAAAATCAAGCTTGATTTGATCTAGGACCCATTTATTTGCTGATGTCAAAGGTTTTCATGGCCAGAATGACTGGGTTGCTGTGAGTTTTCCAGGCTGTATGGCTATGTTCCAGAAGCATTCTCTCCTGACGTTTTGCCCACATCCATGGCAGGCATCCTCAGAGGTTGTGAGGTTTGTTGGAAACTAAGCCAAGGAGGTTTATATATCTGTGTAAGGTCCAGGGTGGGAGAAGGAACTCTTGTCTGTTGGAGGCAAGTGTGAATGTTGCAACAAATTACCTTGATTAGCATCAAAAAGCCTTGCAGCTTTGAGGTCTGGCTGATTCCTGCCTGGGGGGATCCTTTGTTGGCAGGTGCATTTGCTGAACCTACCTGGGCACAGCATGTTATTTGAGAAGACGCTAACAAATACCATGCCAGACTACACATAGAAGCCATTGAAATTCACAAGCATGTGGACAATTTCAACAGAAAGAAGGAAACCATGAAAATGAACAAGATCTGGCTACCAGTATTTAAAAACTCAGGACAGTAAATAATGAACAACACTGAAAACGGGAATACCAGACATGAAACAATTACAAACACGAAACTCTACTACTCTTTTCCACCGAAATCCAAGGAAGCCCCTCGGATTCTGGACCAGTGCTTGGCAGTTGTGATGGGCTGGATGAGGGCGAACAAGCTGACAAGACAGAGGTCCTCTAGGTCAATCGCTCGGCTGATCGGGGCATAGGGTGGCAACCTGTGATCGACGGGGTTGCACTCCCTCTGAAGACACAGGTCTGCAGTTTGGGGGTCCTCCTGGACTCAGCGCTGACAATTAAAACTTGTGCGCCAACTGCAACCGTACCTCATGAAGTCTGACTTGGCCATGGTGGTCCACACCTTAGTTACCTCCAGAATGATCTATTGCAATGCACTCTATGTGGGGCTGCCCTTGAAGATGGCTGGAAACTACAATTAGTCCAACGAGCAGCAGCCCAATTGTTAACCAGAGCAACTTAAAGGGAGCGGTCAACCCCCCTGTTTAAGGAGCTCCATTGGCTGCTGTTCACTTTCCGGTCCCAATTCAAGGTGCAGGTAATCACCTAAAAAACCCTAAACAGTTCGAGACACGCCTACCTTCATGACTGCCTTTCCCCCTATGAGCCTGCACGACCTCTCCGATCTTCTGGGGAGGATCTCCTCTTGCTCCCTTCATTATTACAGGCTTGGCTTGTGGGGACGAGGGAGAGCGCCTTCTCTGTGGTGGCCCCTCGGCTCTGGAACTCCCTCACCGGGGAGATTAGGCTGGCCCCAACCCTGCCTGCCTTCATTAAGCAGCCGAAGACTTGGTACTTCCAGTATGTTTTCAAATAAATAAATATGCTATAGACCCCTTTGACAGCCACACTGCTACCTCGCACTTATCTCCTATCCCACCCCATTTTATCCCTAACCATATTCTAGGATATTTTTGGGACACTGTCCAGGCACTTTATTAACAGTCTAGCTCAGGGGTCCCCAAACTTTTTAAAGAGGGGGCCAGTTAACAGTCTCTCAGATCGTTGGAGGGCCGGACTATAGTTGAAAAAAAACCCTATAAACAAATTCCTATGCACACTGCACATCTCTTATTTTGAAGTAAAAAAAAAACCCAAATGGGAACAAATACAGCCTCAGTGTTAATAACAATCATAATCATAATAAAAATAATAAAGAAGGTTGGAAGAGACCCCTTGGGCCATTTAGTCCAACCCCTTTCTACCTTTGTGCACCAAAAGCACAAGCAAAGCACCCCTGACAGATGGCCACCCAGCCTCAATGTTGTTAATAATAATAATAATAATAATAATAATAATAATAATAATACATCACACAACCCTAAATGCTTGGGAACTTGTGATTTTGTGATACGAAATCCAGCATATATATCTTGTTTGCTGCGTTATACTGTGTTTTTGTGTCAGTAATAATAATAATAATAATAATAATAATAAGGATTGGAAGAGACCCCTTGCACCATTTAGTCCAGCCCCCTTCTGCCTTTTTGCACCAAAAGCACTAGCAAAGCACCCCCCTTGATAATTAATTATTAATTAAATAATAATTCAAATACTATTATAAACAAGAAAAACTCTGGAAGGCACGCACCGGGCGAGGGAGGGGCCGGATAAATGGCTTCGATGGGCCGCATGTGGCCCCCGGGCCTTAGTTTGGGGACCCCTGGTCTAGCTACTTTGCACTTTGACCTGACCCCCCATCCTATTTATTAGTGGTGAAGTTGTTTTTATGACTTTTTCTTTTATCCTGCTGTTAGGTTTTACTTGCATTATTCGTGCCTGAATTTGTTTTTATTTTATTGTTATACTGTTATTGTTATTGCTTTATATTTTAACTTGTTTATACCTTGTATCCTTTTGGACTTGGTCCCATGTTAGCTGCCCCGAGTCCCTTTGGGGAGATGGGGCGGGATACAAAAATAAATTATTATTATTATTATTATTATTATTATTATTATTAGGGCCAGCTAACATTTCCCAACAAAGGATTCCAGCAGGCAGGAAGCAGCCAGGCCTTGAAGCTGCAAGGCTTTTCAATGCTAATCAAGGTGATTAATTGCAACATTCACACTTGCCTCCAAGAGACAATAGTTTTTTCTCCCACCCTGGACTTCCACAGATATATAAGCCTCCCCTGATTTTGTTGAGATATGTTTTAATCTATGTTTGGTTTTAATTTTTGTTGGATTGGGCTTGTCCCCATGTAAGCCGCCTTGAGTCCCTTCGGGGAGATGGAGGTGGAATATAAAAATAAAGTTATTATTTCCTATAGACCTCACAACCTCTGATGCCTGCCATAGGTGTGGAGAAAATGTCAGGAGAGAATGATTCTGGAACATGGACATACAGCCCGGAAAACTCACAGCAACCCATTTATTTGCCTTTTTTAGCTGTCAAAGTTAATGTAGTCTTTCTAACTGTATTTCAAATTTTCTTCAGTAGCCATTCAGGAAAATGTATTAGACTCTGGTGCATCTACATTGTAGAGTTAATGCAGTTCAATAGTTGTCATGGCTCAATGCTATGAAACACTGGGATTTGTAGTTTGGGGAAGCGCTCACATCCTTTGGCAGAGGCTAAGTACCTTGTAAATTCCAACGATCCCATTGTATTGAGTCATGGCAGTTAAAGTGATACCAAACTGCATTAATTCTACTGTGTAGATAAGGGATAGGAGCCCCGGTGGCGAAGTGTGTTAAAGCGCTGAGCTGCTGAACTTGCAGACCGAAAGGTCCCAGGTTCAAACCCTGAGAGCGGCGTGCGCGGCCGCTGTTAGCTTCAGCTTCTGCCAACCTAGCAGTTCGAAAACATGCCAATGTGAGTAGATCAATAGGTACCGGTCCGGCGGGAAGGTAACGGCGCTCCATGCAGTCATGCCGGCCACACGACCTTGGTGTCTACGGACAACGCCGGCTCTTCGGCTTAGAAATTGAGATGAGCACCAACCCCCGGAGTCAGACATGACTGGACTTAACGTCAGGGGAAACCTTTACCTTTCTTTAGATAAGGGATGGGCAAACTTGGGACCTCCAGGTGTTTTGGACTTCAACTCCCACAATTCCCAACAGCCTCAGGCCCCTTCCTTTTCTCCCTCAGCCGCTTACTGTGGGAGTTGAAGTCCAAAGCAACTGGAGGTCCCAAGGCGGCCTGCTTTCATTCAGAACCCGCGTCTCGTGGGAATGGGCCAACATGGATCAAGCCTGCCTCCCATGCCTCGCCTCTCTCTCCCCTCCCCGCACCTCTCGCGACAGGTAACGTCTCCTCCAACGCTCAACCGAGCGACTCAGCTCCGTCGACGTCGCCATGAAGAGAAGGGCCACGCCCCCCGCCCTTCCCAGCAGCAACCGACTCCAAAGCGAGAGGGCGCAGGGCGCATGCGCGAGGGGACCTTTCTCCCGTCCCTCCCTCCTCGCCCCTCGTGCACTGCCTTCGAGGCGCGCGGGAAAGAGGAAGGGAAGGCGCGCGTGCCATTCATTCTGCTGCCAGGAAAGCCTCTCACCTCTAAGGGGCGCTGTTCTTCAACACAACCCAGCGGCAGTGACATCACAACGTTGTTAACCACATAGAGGATCCACTGCCATGTGTACTGCGCTCTTACATTATAACCCCATTCCAGACACATTTCCTGCTTTGAACTGCAATATATGGCAGATATTGAGGGATTTTCTGCCTTAATGTGTTGTGGAAGGCTTTCATGGCCGGAATCACTGCGTTGCTGAGTTTTCCGGGCTGTATGGCTGTTCCAAAAGCACTCTCCTGACGGTTTCACCTACATCAATGGCAGGCATCCTCAGAACGTGTGAAGTTTGTTGGAAAACTATGCAAGTGGGGTTTATATATCTGTGGAAGGCCCAGGGAGTGAGGAAGAACTCTTGTCTGTTGGAGGCAGAATATTTCCATTAGCCACCTTGATTAGCATTGAATGACCTTTCAGCTTCAAGGTCTGGCTGCTTACTGCCTTTGTTGGGAGGTGTTAGCTGCCCCTGATGGATTCATGTATGGAATTCCTCTGCTTCTTGCCTGGGGTAATCCTTTGTTGGGAGGTGTTAGCTGGCTCTGATTGATTCATGTTTGTTTTCAGAGTGTTCTATTAAAAAACACAGGACAGTAAATAAAGAACACCACTCAGAAAACAGTGAAATGTATGCTCAACAGTGTTAGTGTTTCCTACAACCAAGTGATTGGTGGAACATGGGATAGCAACATTGATGAGAACGTCTCAAGTCAATTGTCAAATAGAGACTGGTCATGCCGGCATGGCAAGATATGAATTGTCAATACAGTTCAGTTGAATCAAAATAAAAAACACCCATTTTGTTAAAAGCACAACAGCAGTGCCAATTAAAACAGTGATGTTCCACTTAATTTATTCCGGCAAAGGGAGTTTCCATTGCCAAGCATCCGTGATTTAAATCACACATCATTGAGAACAAAAGTTAAATAGTTAATAAATTCAAAAGACTAGAATACCAAATAACATTCAGAGAAACAATAAGCAGAGCCATTTTGTTTACCAAGATAAGTGTAAATAAAAGGAATGAATTGTTTCAGGGCTGCCTATGAATCACGAAAGCCAAGAAGAATAAAAGCAGTAATCATGAACTAGTTACTGATTTTATTTATCAGTTAAACTGGGAAATACACACAGCCAGAATGACAGAACTTCAGATTCTTCAAATTTCATTTTAAATTATTTAATACAAAAATCAGGAGGAAACAAAAATACACCTGAAATTTACCAGTGTTTGCACTTTTATTTCACAACATGCATAGTCAATTGAAACACGTTTTTAAAAAAGTACTCAGCTATAAGCTGGAATTTTACATTTATACATGGAGAAATGTTCAATTTTTATTTTAAAAGCTGAACATAATTTTGTCTAAACTTTCTGGACAATGATAGTCTAATCTGCATACCTGTTAAAGCAATGCTTTTATATTTGCCCACAGTCTGTAATTGTAATCCTTTTGGACACTGCTCCAGTAGGAGAGCCAAAGGATTCCATTTTTTTCACAATATCCATACCATCCTTTACAAAACCAAATACAACATGTTTAAAGTCCAAATGCTCTGTCTTTTTGAGGGTAATAAAGAATTGAGAATTATTGGTGTCTCTGCCACGATTTGCCATTGACAGTAAGCCAGGTCCAGTGTGTTTTACTTCAAAGTTTTCATCCTCAAACGAATTGCCATAAATTGATTTTCCACCTGTGCCATCGTGTCGAGTGATGTCACCTCCCTGGAATATATTTTAAAAAATAGAAAATTAAGTGGAATATAATGCAGGCTGAAACAACAAATGTGTCCTAAAACATATTTTACCAGTAATGCTTTAACAGCATGACACAATGGATGTTGAAATGCAGCAAGGGGATCTAAATCAAATTTATGTGGTATCCACATCACAAAAACTAGAGCTGATGGGGAGGGGGCAGAAACAGGTCTAAAAAATGTCCAACAAATGCACCCATCCATCAAATCTGAGGAGAGAAATATATGCTGAGCTCAGAAATATATGTTGATGGTCTGTTTAAGAGGCTGCAATACTTTTGTGACGTCTGTATTTGCATTCTTTGTAAGTATTGTATAATCATCACACCACTTTCCATTTACTTTTCTTTATACAACCCAGGGTTTAGAAGATGACATATAAGTCACTCCCAAAGAAAATGTTACAATATTTCTATTTCCACTTACTTGACAGACAAAATCTGGAATTATCCTGTGAAATACAGAGTTCCGGAATCCAAAACCCTTTTCTCCAGTGCATAATGCCCTGAAGTTCTCAGCTGTTCGAGGAACAATATTTGAAAACAATTCTATGGTTATATGCCCCAAAGGCTCATCATCAGCAGAAACCTCAAGATAGACCACAGGGTTAGTTTCCTTTGACAACTCTGTCGTCAGCGATATATGACCCTCCTGCAACCCTGACAGGTTTAGCTGACAGTCTTCAAATCTCCTCTTGAATGCATCTGCCAAATCTTGAGTTTTAAATCGGACAGCAAGCTGTTCTATCTTAGCTTCACCATCTGAAATAAAGATTTGAAATGTTATTAAAGCATACATCTCTGATATGCAAGGTATGTAGTCAGGATCAACTATGGAACATCACTACATAAACACTCACCAGCATAATCTGTTGCAGTCCAAACCATTGCATTATTTGAAGTGTTCAGGGGTTTTAAATCCATTGTTTTTGTGATAATGTGATTTGCACAGACTTTGAGAACTTGGTCCCTTCTCATTAAAATTCTGTAACACTTCTTCTGTGTATGGAATAGAATCTTTATTTCTCCAACACCACGTTCCTTCCACTGATTGACATCTCTGTCCCATCTGTATAGTTTGGCTCTCTCTTTGAAGATAATTTCTTCATCTTCTTCTCCTGACTTCACCTCAACCTGGCAGAAATAAGTCATGTTTACTCAGATGTAAAGAAAGCCAAAATAAATCCTTTATGTATTTCAGCCAAAAATATGTTCCAATTTCAATAAAGCTTACTCTCAGACAGGTCTACTGAAAACTACACTCTTAATTCAGTACATCCTTGAATTACAGGACCTTGTCAGAAAACCTCACTGGGCAGTCAGTGTGGTACAGTGGTTTGACTCTGGGAGACCAAAGTTCAAATCCCTGCCTGACCACAAAAATCCAATGGCGACCATGGGCAAGTCATACTCTCAGTCTCAAAGGAAGGCAATGGCAAGTCCCATTGGAACAAAACTTGCCAAGAAATCCCCGAGACAACTTGAAGGTGTGCAACAATACAACTTTTCTTCCATTTATGAATCAATGTTGTATATCTTGCACAATCAACAGACCCTCTTAAAGCATGAGCAAGGTGTTCCCCATACAACACTGCAAGCAACAAAAACGTGACAGATATTGCAGGTAACACATTAGCATTTGTGTACATATTCTGCTAAGATGCTTCCAAAGAATATTCAAACTTCCTATAATCAGGATTAAAAATCTTACTTCTGGCAGAGATACTATTGGCTCAAAGTGAATCTCATCGTTATGTACAACATCTTCGTCACTTCCATCTTCTTCATTATCTCCTTTAGTGACCGACTGAACTCCAAATACAGTTGCTCCTGTATCTGCCCACTTGAAGTTGCTATCTATTTAGATGAAAAGACAAACACTTAACATTCTAGATATTTCTCTGATCTCATTAATTCATTTTCATTCAATAAAGTGATTGATGAAAGCCTCAACATAGAATAGTTCCATCAGGGTACTCTGTGTGAATCGTAAACAGGTAATAGATGCTATCTTACCTTTAGAACCAAAAGCAAAATCCCCAGAATTATTCAAAGCCAGGTCAGCAAATGACAGGCCAGGTATGTTGCCAAGGGCAAATGAAAAAGGTTTATTTTCTATATGAAGAAAAGAAATGGTTATGGTTCATTTTATATCTCACAACATGGCGAGCATCCATCTATTTTCCACTACCATAATTCTTGACAATGGTTGAAATGTAATAATAATAATAATAATAATAACAACAACAACAACAACAACAACAACAACAACAACAACTACTACTACTACTACTACTACTACTACTACTACTACTACTACTATGTGGCCCAAATGATTCATTGGAACTTATGTCTCAAGTACCACCTGCCAGCAGCAAAGAATTGGTGGGATCACAAACCTGCAAAAGTATTGGAAAATTAGCACGCAAAGATACTGTGGGACTTCCGAATCCAGACTGACAAAGTTCTGGAACACAACACACCAGACATCACAGTTGTGGAAAAGAAAAAGGTTTGGATCATTGATGTCGCCATCCCAGGTGACAGTCGCATTGACAAAAAACAACAGGAAAATCTCAACTGCTATCAGGACCTCAAGACTAAACTTCAAAGACTATGGCAGAAACCAGTGCAGGTGGTCCCGGTGGTCATCGGCACATTGGGTGCCGTGCCAAAAGATCTCAGCCGGCACTTGGAAACAATAGACATTGACAAAATCACGATCTGCCAACTGCAAAAGGCCACCCTACTGGGATCTGCACGCATCATCCGAAAATACATCACACAGTCCTAAACACTTGGGAAGTGTTTGACTTGCGATTTTGTGATACGAAATCCAGCATATCTATCTTGTTTGCTGTGTCATAATAAAATAATAATTCATTTATTACCCGCTTCTCCTTATGACTCAAGGTGGGGTTTTTTTCCCGTGTCAGGAGCGACGTGAGAAACTACAAGTCGCTTCTGGTGTGAGAGAATTGGCCATCTGCAAGGACGTTGCCCAGGGGACACCCGGATGTTTGATGTTCTACCATCCTTGTGGGAGGCTTCTCTCATGTCCCCACTTGGGGAGCTGGAGCTGACAGAGGGAGTTCACCCGCTCTCCCGGGATTTGAACCACCGACCTGTCGGTCAGCAGTCCTTCTGGCACAAAGGTTTAACCCATTGCACCACCGTGGGGGGAGGGGGGATCCAACATCATTAAAACAAAGAAATAAAACAATATTAAAATACAAGATATGCTGAGTTAAAATGCAGGTTAAAATTCACTGATAAGTGTAGACAAAATTCAAAAGCTAAAATGGACTGGATCCATATCATTCACTACCTAAATAAATACCCTTCCGAGAAATACTCTCTTGACTATAGTTCTTCCTCCCTATGGGGACAAAATTTGATCTCACAATATCTATATGGCTACTACATTTTGGTATGACCTCAAGTATAAAGCTCTTTCATATATCAAAACAGGCAAGTATACCTTGGTCTGTGGAAGTGACAGAACTGGAATCATTTTCCTTTTTAGTTGACAAATCAACAGGCTTGTCATCGGTTCCTAATAAAGCCTGTATCGTGTGTATAGGTTTGGTGGTAGAATCTGGTCCTTCAGCTTTACTTGTAGTGGAAGCTGGTTCTTCACTTCTACTAACTCCTACAACAAGCTCTTCTTCCTTAGTGACGCATGTGTCATCTGTTGAACTGGTTACTTCTTCTACTTGAGCTTCCTGAAGAAAAAAATCACAAATGTTATGTTTTTTTTTTAAATGGATATCACATCTGGACTAGTTGTTTCGGTGACAACAGAACAAGCTTACCTAGGAAACAAGTACATTTCAGACAATGTATGTGGTAAAAATCAAGAATAACCTGTTACCATATCATCTTCAAGAGTGCTTCATTTTCCTTTATTTTCAACATATGCACTCATTGGTCATAAAAACCCACAAAAGTTTTATAAGGCAGGGCTGTTCCCTAAGCCTACATAATCTGAACCAAAATGGTCCACAATCAAAGAGTAAGCAGAGAAATACTTATGGGACAACTTGCTTGACCTAATTAGGTCAAATGAACTAAGCCACAGGTACAACAGAGGAAAGCTGAAGATTACTGTTCATTGGCCTGAAACCTTCGGCGACACTCCATTAGAAATTTCAGGTCATCTCCAGAGCATTTAACAACCTGTGCACAGGTGTAATTCTTGATGTCCCACAGCCATATTATGTCCATTTTATGTGAACATAAAACCTTTTTATCATTAATATATCATTACCATTTTCCACCATTAGTCCAGACGCTGCCATTGCAACTTTGCAGGAGCTTGCACTGGAGGACGCTGAGAGGGTCGCTGTAAGACCAGGCCCTCCCTTTCGCCACTGCGACTGATCCTTTCTCCGGAGCTCATTAGATCTTTATTTTCCATTGTGGACACCATCAGTTGCTGCTAATTTCTACCCTTCTACCCCCACCTTTCCAGCGCCCCCTGATTTTCATATCAGACGGCCGCCACCATTGCTGCTTGACCGCTTTAGCCACCAGCACTCTTCCATCTCTGACGTGCAATGGATTTTGGAATAGCTTTAGACCTTGCCTTTGGATGATGTGTCTCATATTGGAATGTATTTTAATTATGTTTTATGTCTGTTTTAATTTTTATAATTCTATTTCATGTCTATGTTTTATGCCTAAGGCACAGTATAAATGCCGTTTGTAAGCCACCTTGAGTCCCCTTTGGAGTAGAGAAAGATGGGATATAAATATGGTAAATAAATAAATAATATACCATGCATAGTGCACATAGTATTTATATGGATAGGATCTCACCCTATCAGACAAAAATGTGAATAGCATACTGTAGTGAGACTTGTAAAAGAAAACCAGAGTTACACATTAGAACTGCAAGCAAATCCAATTGACCGGATACTTAAGCCCACTTTTTCCTGTTACTTACTTTAGCCTCTTGAACTTTTCTAAGTTCTGTTTGAAAGTCTTCCAAGTTCTCATTGTCTTCATCAGTATCACTGCTGATACCACAAAGAAAGGTTGGAGGAAGCTTCAGAATCTCTGCTTTGGCTTTTTCTTCAGGAGTTGGCTTCTTTTCCCATACGAGAACACACTCATTCTTACTTTCTGCTTCATTTTCTCCTATGATAAGGAGAAAATCATATCTTAAACTCTGTTTGAAAGAATATACAGTGAAACAGAAGCACTTAATTATTTCCCCAACTGTCACCCCTTTATCCTTGTGTATCCTGATTTTAGATTGTAAGCTCAAAGGGCAGGGAAGTGTCTGCAAGACTCTTCGAACTTGATTGACTGAAGGGCAGGTAAAAATATTCTAAATAAACAAATTAGTATATTTTTGCATACCTTACAGTACTATCCTATGTATCTCAGAAGTAAATCTAATAGATAGGATTTATTCTGGGGAGGTACAGGAATTTAACTTTAGAAAGTTAGAAAACAATAACAATGGTAATTATTATATAAGTTCAGAATTAAATCCCCACAACTGCAATAAATAAGTATCTGTATCACCCAAACAAACAAAACTTCATTTACCTTGATCTTTTTCTTGTAGTTTCACATGCTTTTCGGGCTCTTCGGGATATAACTGTCCATTAAGCCTTTTCACAACTGTTTCATAGTCCTCATCTGTAGTGTAAATACAAAATTAACATCACAGAATAAATGCATTATGAAATACATTCATATTTATAGTAAACATTCAGGCTTTGACTTTTCCTACAGCTCTATAGAAAAAAATACTCTTAAAGAAGGGATACACTGTAAGATAGAAATTATTGCTGTTAAAAAAATCTGGTTGTACACGAAAGCAGAAGTGAATTCCCAAAAACTACAGAGGTGATTCCATAGAGAAGATATTCCTTTTCCTAAAATATGACTTGGAGTGGCCAGGCAACAGAGATCAACAAACGTGTCAAGACAGACAAAGTAATGACTGCCAGGATTATTTCACACTGCATGACTGAAAAGCAGCACTACATCAAGAGAAAATCTAGTTCTCTTTTCTTAACTAGAAGGGACAGGGAATGATAATGAAGTTCTGTCCAAAGTAGTTCAGAGCTGGAGAGCAACAGAGTATTGTTCTGCCCAGCCAGCTGAATGCCGCTCTGATCTTAAGAGTGCCCACTAGGCATAGAGCAAGCTCATGAATCTCTCAAAATCTCTGTCAAATTTTTGACTTGGAAGACATACAATGCTTTGGCTTAGGGTGCTGTGCCTATTAGAGGCATTCAAAATATCTACAAAGTGCAGCAGTAATCTCAGATTTCTTCCAGATCTGAACTTATTTTGCTTTTTCACACAAGCAGCACTCCACACAACTGTTGGACGCAGAAGCCCACGTTCTTTTGCTTTAGCTTCAGCAAATGTGTCACTATTCTCTGCTTCTATTTGTCAAGTGTGCAGGAAAAACGCTGTTATGGACAAGGAATAGGAGGAAAGATAAGAGGTAGCTGTGGGGGGATAAGGAAGAAAATTGACAGAGTAAAACAGATTGAACATAGGAAAAGTAATGTGATGTGTGTGTGAACTGTACAGAGAAGACCAAAGGCGGGAGAAGAATTGAGATAAAGGCATAGATTCTTCCATTAATGTATTCTTTAATCTTCTGGGCCTTGACTAGCCTCTAGTGGTGACAGGAGATAATTCAGTAAAAGATAACTCCTAGCATATAAAGATGGGATTAATCAGTAGTTTTGTTTTGTTAAAGATAAGGAGAGAAAAACAACAACAGTGAAGAAGACAATTGAAGAAGATTCTGATTCTGTCCAGAAAAAAGAGCCACAAGAAATGGGACAAAGGAGCAATCCAAACTGAATAAAGGCAAGGGAAAGAATTAGAGAGGAGTTAAAGATCATGGTACTCCAGGAAACAGGTTTTTCTATTATGTGATCCCTTGCTAGTGACAGGACACAGCTATGCCTGCATGGTTCCCCCAAAGGAGAAAAAATATGTGTTGTCGAAGGCTTTCATGGCCGGAATCACAGGGTTGTTGCGTGTTTTCCAGGCTGTATGGCCACGTACCAGAAATATTCTCTCCTGACGTTTCACCCACCTCTATGGCAGGCATCCTTAGAGGTTGTGAGGTACATATGCCTCACACCAGAAAAATAGTTAAAGTCCTTAATCACTTTCAGGCACAGGTTCATGCTTCTGAATACATCATCTGACTTGAATACGAAAGAGGAGAATACTGGGTAAATATGCATTTCAATGTCTCAAAATGACAACTCCTAGATGTTTATAGTTTACGATGAAAATATATGGGACAGCATAATCACCTTGTAGAACAACAGCATAAACACCAGTGTAAGATGAGCATCACCTACCAATGAAAGCATAGATCTTGTCCTGCTAAGAGAAGCTTGTATCCTTTCTGTTTTAACTAGCCCACAATCTTCCCCTTGACCTGTACTGCCCTCTCTTCCATGAGGCAGATGTTTTTTCATTACAGTAAGATGAACACTTTGCCAGTTGCTAGTATGTTAAAAGAGATTCAGTATTCTGTCAAAGACATGATGCTCTAGTACAGTTAGGAGTAGAAATATAACACTCCACGCATTAAAGAGGTCATGCTGTGGACTAATATGCATAGCTACAATACCTGGAATAAGGGAAGGTAGGAAGAAAGGGTTACTCCTGAGGAAGAAAGCTCTACTCTTGAAGAAGTTCCACCAATGAAAGGATAGACTGCTAAGTTCAATTAGTGGAGAAAGTTGGGGAACATGGGCAACCAATATTAGAGATAAAGTGATGAAAAACAATGCCAAATTATCAGCAAGAGCGACTTTTATAAACCATCTTCTATAAAAAATATTTACTACTAAAAATTGTTAACTGGAACATTGACATAAATTAGGAGACAGTTCTTCTAACCATTGGGATGTTTCTTACCATCGTCATCTTCACTCAGATACCCAGGTTTGTTTTTGTAGCAAAAGAATGTTGGAGGTAATCTAAGTGACTCTGCAAGGGCTCTTTGCTCAGTAGTGGGTGTTGCTTCATATACAATAAACACATCATCTGATGTGTCTGTATCTGGTACTTTCTTAATCTCAACTGCTGAAAAATAAAATATAAGACAATTCTTTGAACAAGCCCAAAATCAGCACTTACACTTCAACGCTAACATATTTTCAGAGCAGGCGAGAAATATATTCAGCTTGAAGACAATAAGGCATCAAGAACCTAACACACTATGTATTATTATTTAATCTGATATTATTATTACCTGGCTATGGAACCAATAGTTTGGAGAGTAATACAGAGCTATATACAGCTACAAAGTGAATGCAATGTGATTGGAACGGCTTCTGGGTTATGATCTTGGGTCTATGTGCAATGTTTTAACAGCGTATTCAATGTATTCATATGTTAGTGTTTTATGATTTTCATTATTTTAATGCTCAATGGATATTCCATTTCATTTATGTTAATGTGGCATTGAATTATTGCCAGTTTGGAAGCTGCTCTGAGTCCCCTTCAGGGTTGAGAAAGTAAAATACAGTAAATAAATAAATAAATAAATAAATAAATATTACCCCTGTAAGATTAGGAATCCAGAAGTCTTACATATTAAAAATATACCGTTAAACAAACAACACGCACAGCCCTTTTTCAATTCTAAAAGATGTATGAATAAAAAGATTTTGGCCTCCCAAAGGAAGGAGAGAAAGCAGGGAGCCATTCTAGTCTCCTGAGGTAGGACGTTTCAAAGCATAAGGACAGCCATTGAGAGTGGCCTTTCCTCTAGATCTCAGGATCCATGCAGACTTATACTGGGAGACAGTGTTAGAAAGCCTGCACTGAACCCGCGTAGGTTTTTGTTGCGGTATGTAAGAAATCAGCCGATGTGTCTGTATCAACTACAAAACAAAGCTGATTGGTTGAGCCATGCCCGGAGAACTTGTAAGTTGGATACTGTTGCAATTTTGTTCAGGCTTGGGCTAAGCAAGTGAAGAGTGACAGTTGGAAGAATGAAGGGGGGGGGAGAGAGGGGGGACAGACAGACAGAGTTTAAAGTGTGCTCTTGCTTCATGAGCTGCTAGAAGGAATTTATCCACATGGACAAAGGAAAGACTATTTTAAATCTCTCATAAAAGGACATTATGTGAGTTGGTGCAATTGAGCACATTATAATATGTTGTTCTGGGTTTAAGAAGAATAAACCATTTGTTATTTATTGTTCACCTGCGTGTCACATGTCTTCTTTATCTGGCAAGGCAGTGCATGGACTACACGTTTTGATTTTTACATTACATCAGTTTTTGTATGCCATAACCAGCACTTCGACAATGACTGCAATCATGCCATGCTTCTAATTAGAGACTTCCAGGCATAGCGCACCTTCCATTCACTGAACTTCATCCAAATTTAAATTGTATTCTTTTGGTAGCCATTACAACCTTGAGCCATTAACATGTAAAAACTAAGGTTTCAAAGGATTGCAATGAAGAAACCAACATATACTCAACTATAAGAAAATGTAACCTAAACATTTACGAGAACCTGAGTTGACTCATTCAAGGGTCCTGGTTTCCATATCAGTCCAGTTAATTGAAGTCTATTAGGCTAGGCAATAGCCTTGGGTACTGACAGTCATGCCTGAACCATCACAGTTACCTCAGGAGATGCCTGAAAAGGCATGTAAATTGTTGTGTAAAACCTTTGGCTGCTGAATGTTTTTCTTCTTTTTCCATTTGGAGTGACTATCCACATGCTTAAGTGAATCATGTTATATTGGTAGCAATTTTCTGCAAGCAATTATTTTTGTTTCTTACAACTGGATGCTAATCATCATCAGAAAGGCCTTCATCTATATGTGTTTAATGTTTCACTAAATCCTACAATAAGCTTATGATCAATCTTGTGGTTATTACAGTAATAAAAATATAATTATAACTTCTTACCCTCTAGAAAATTAATTTTGAAACAAAAACCAGAGCTTCTTACATAGCAGTTTTAAAATTGAAAATTATTGAACATGCCAAAGAAAAAGCTGAACTAAAGAAATGCTGAAGTTTAAAGAAGTTGGCCTTTTGATGCAATGGTAAAAGAACTGAATGGGGAACAGAATGCAGATAAAATGGCTCCACACTGTGACTCACTCAATCAGAGCAATCAGGCAAGGGCACTTTAAATGGCAAAAGAAGACAAATATTCCGGTTTAAAGCACTGGCTAGTTGGCATATGCAGTTATTGGGCAAATATGGATTTTATTTTCAGCAGCGAAGCAAGATGTTGCAGAAGCTGCCTAAAGTGTTGGATGAAAATATAATTGTGTTCCATAAATTTATTATAAAGCAAAGATAGGAATGACATCAATATGTCTAACATTGGTAGTGTGAGTAAATGTCCAATGACCTTTGATATGCCTCTGAGGCTGAAAAACCTGCCTAAGGTCATACAGCAGGTTTCCATGGCCAAGCAGGGCTTTGAACCCTGTGGTCTCTTGTAGTCCCTGTCCAACTCTCAAACTACTACACCACACTGACTTGGGAAACTTGGTACCTGTGTCAAATCTTTCAAAACCTTCCTGCCTATCTTGACTGAATTAACTTCTTTATTAAAGCAAATTAAAGCAAAACACAGAAGTCAGTAAAAGCTGGACACTTGGAAGACACAGGAATTGAGCATTCCAACAGAGGAAGGGTGTCCAAAACCAACCTCTTACCACAACAGCTGTAAAGTCATTACTTTCTTAAACATGCAAGTTAACTTTTTTCTACCCTTTTCTACATACTAAGACAGCCAGTTATTTTGCTAGAGCTGGGCAGCTGACATTGCCTTCCAAGAAGTGATACACCACCACATTCAGTGCAGGGTGCAAATACCTTTACAACCTGGTTGAGAGGGAGATGCGCTGGTCCAAAATGCCATTGGGTTAGATTTAAAAAGGCTAAAATTAAATCCTACAAAATAAAGAATGTACGAATTGAAATATCAAATCAACATTCCTGCAGAGTTTGGGGAAAATGCAAAGTAAACAAAGGACCACTAATTGTACACTATACTTCTATACAATATGAACCACAGGCCTTTCTGAGCCCTAATCAGAATAGAGATGATGTTGAGGAAGAACACAAGTTCTGTCCCTTTCCATTGTTGCTCGTCACAAGGAGAGGAATGGTCTGCCAAGTAAAGCATTAGGTATGACTGGAGGATCTCCAATTGATGTGGGATCCTGAAAAATCAGTTTCTAGTGCCCTCATCATACTATTTCTTTCCATATGAACAGAGAAGCAATGAAGGCATAAAGTATATGACTGTCTTTCCACATGAATTATTAACTCTATCCAGAATGAGTGAATAAGGATCTACTCAAACTAGTTATGCATTGCTACTAACTTTCAATATAGCAGAACAAATATTATCTACTACACTGTGTTACATAAACTATAAACTATTCAGATGGCATTAGAAAAAATGTGTCCAATTCTAAATTTAGCCTGTTGTTACAGAAATGGCAGCCTATTCAGGCTGACGACATATCATGTATAATGATTCTGCTTTCACCCATTGCCTCCCCAATCTCTCATTCTCATTATAGTCTTTCTTGAAGACTATTTAAATCTCAGGAGAGGAGCAAAAGAGATTGAAACTTCTTAGACTACAAACCCCAATCAACATGGCCAGTGGGAGTTACAGCCCCCTAAAGGTGATTCAGAGAAACAGGAAATGTCTTTCGCAAAATCTTTATAGCATATACACAGGATATTGGCTCTCCCTTGCCACAAAAAGCAACTGAAGCAGTGGGAGAAATTGGACCATAATTTGACCTAAACCATAAGTATATATACACACTTTAGTGGCTGTGTTAGGTAATATTATTAGATTTCTCTCAGACACAGTAGCTAGATCCTATGTCTAGCCTCTGAAGCCATGTACAGATAAATATAACCCAGCATCCCATAGTGAAGAAAGTCATATGTCCGGCATAAAGCAACACCTCTCTATTCACTATGCATTTGCTGTTAGAGCTAGTAACTACTATGGAGTGACTGCTATCTAATTTTAGCATTATATGTTTAAGAAAGACAGCAACCAAGTTCTAGAATTTGAGTTTTACTCACCAGCTTCAATAATTATCCTGAATAAGCTCATGTATAATCATGTCATCTATAATTTTTAAGGCAATACGCCAATGCTGTGTTCCAACATCTAACAGGCTAAGCCAGAGAATACCTGCATGAGCTTACAGCTCTAATTCAAGGAACTTGCACTGATCAATAAAGCCATCAATGGAGCAGTCCTTAAAAAGCTCAAAAATTCTATTTTCTAAAGACTTTTGAAATCATACATCTATATATATAAAATGATAAAGTTGTTTGCGCAGTGACTATAACAACAAAACTAAACATCCCAGAAATACGAAATTTGGCAACACAATGCAAAAGGCTTGCCTCCAGGTTACAACAACACAACCACACCACAAAACCACAATCCAGACCCACAAAACTCACAACGCATCATGCGATAACAACACAACTAAACGCCCCAGAAATACAAAACTTGGCAACACAATGCAAAAGCCTTGCCTCCCAGTTGTAACAACACAACCACACCACAAAACCACACAGGACCCACAAAACTCACAACAACGCATTGTGACTATAACAACACAACTAAATGCCCCAGAAATACGAAACTTGGCAACACAATGCAAAAGCCTTCACTCCAGGTTGTAACAACACAACCACACCACAAAACCACAATCCGGACCCATAAAACTCACAACAACACATCGTGACTATAACAACACAACTAATTGCCCTAGAAATACGAAACTTGGCACACAACTAAACGCCCCAGAAATATAAAACTTGACAACACAACGCAAAAACCTTGCCTCCCAGTTGTAACAATACAACCACACCACAAAACCACAATCTGGACCCACAAAACTCACAACAATGCATCGTGACTATAACAACACAACTAAACGTCCCAGAAATACGAAACTTGGCACACAACTAAACGCCCCAGAAATACAAAACTTGACAACACAACACAAAAGCCTTTTCTCCCGGTTGTAACAACACAACTACACCACAAAACCACAATCCGGACCCACAAAACTCGCAACAACGCTTCGTGACTATAACACAACTAAACGCCCCAGAAATACAAAATTTGACAAAACAATGCAAAAGCCTTGCCTCCCAGTTGTAAGAACACAACCACAACACAAAACCACAATCCGGACCCACAAAACTCACAACAACGCATCATGACTATAACAACACAACTAAACACCCCAGAAATACAAAACTTGGCAAAACAATGCAAAAGCCTTGCCTCCCAGTTGTAACAACACAACCACACCACAAAACCACACTGGACCCACAAAACTCACAACAACGCATCATGACTATAACAGCACAACTAAATGCCCCAGAAATACGAACCTTGGCAACACAACACAAAAGCATTCCCTCCTGATTGTAACAACACAACCACACCACAAAACCACAATTTGGACCCACAAAACTCACAACAACGCATTGTGACTATAACAAATACAAAATTTGACAACACAACTCATCCACTTCCCCAATCCCTACATTCACACTTGGCCTCCAAAAAAACAATTACAATAATAACAATGACAACAACAACAACAATAAGAATCAACACCATCACAGGCAAGAAACAGCCAGGCACTGAGGCTGAGAGGCCAGTCAGTGCTACACTGGGCCTCCAAAAAACAATGCAGTAGCATCTAACTTATCCAACCTTCATGACCACTACAACAACAATAATAATAAACACCTACACAGGCAAAACAAAAAAAGACTATTGTACCACAATAAAAATATAAACCGCACTCAGCAGAATCAGACATTACAACTAACAACAAACCAAAGACAACAGAGATCTCAAGCAATTATCAATCAACACAAAAATTGAAGAAGGTAACAGACTTCAAATACTACTACTAATGTGAGTATAAAGAAGGGTGGAGATCACAGCATAAATACAACCTAGACTGACCAACACCACCAGACTAAGCCACAGCAACGCGTGGCCGGGCACAGCTAGTATCCTATAAAGTCTTTTAGCATTTTTTCCATCTACATTTAACAACTATACACTAATAAGCACCTTGCACCATAGAAAATAGTTGGAATTGAAATGTACCCATTAACAAGACAATTTTAGGATGAAAGAAAATTAAATGCTCACCTTTTTCCAATATTTTAAATGAAAAGTTAGGAAGTGCTTCTACTTTTGAAGTAGCTCCTTCAGCATCTCTTTTGCCACCTGAAGATTTCCAACCAGCAGCACCACTCTCTTGACATTCATCAGGCTTGCAAGTCGTTGTGTCATGTGAGTTCTCTGGCTCACATCCTGAGCTGTCACTTTGGTTCTTGGGAGGAGCATTGAAACTAAAGCCAAAGAGAGAGCCTGTTGCTGATGTATTCCCAAATGTGAAAGGCTTTGATTTTCCATTATTAAAAATACTTTTCACAGATTCTGAGCCGAAGACAAACTTGGGTGGTGAAACCACGGCTTTTGTTGGCGTCTCAGTTGGGCTCACCACCACCGACGGCTCTGCAGTTTGTATAACAGTTTCCTCATCCTGCTTTAAATCAGTCCGTTCCCTGGTGGTTTCCTCCAATACTGCAACAGCCATCTTTCCACATGGAGATTCTTTTGGGGTATTGGCACGTGATGAGAGCGGTGTGATTAGGGTGTCTTTTTCTTGAGCATGTCTTGCTTCTTCAAAAATCTGCTTAAAAGAGTCAGCCACATCCTGGAGTTTAAATCGTACAGCCAAGAGCTCCATTTTCCTTTCACCTTCAGCAAAGTCACAAGCTGTCCATACCCACGCTCGCTCTGTGCCTTTCATCTGTTGGATGCCCATATCTGGTGTTATCCTATGATTGGCGCAAAGCTTTAGCACTTGGTCCCGCCTCATGACTACACGAACTTGTTTCGTGTCATAGTTCTGTAGGATCTTTATGTCTCCAATACCTCTCTCTTTCCACTGATTAGCCTCTTTATCAAACCTATACAGTTTAGCTCGGTGACTGAAGACAACCTGCTCATTCTCTTCTCCACTTGTTACTTCCACAAGGTCAGGTAAAGGTACCACAGGTTCGAAGTACTGCCCATCTCTTTCATCTTCTTGGGTAGCATCAGATTCCTCATCAGTGCCTACAGAAGTCCTACTTTGATTCAGTTTGGAAGGGGATTTTGAAGGACTTAGTGCAGACTTGAAACTGAAGTTAAACCCTGTAGTAGACTCTCCAAATCTAAACAGATTCTTCCTCACAGGGCTACTAGCCCGGGGCAATCCAAACATAGAATTATCTGTCCCATCATCCAGTGCTTCTCCACGTAAGTCATAATTATCCCACTCTAATGTAGGCCCAGTACTTTCAGCATGTGGCTTTATAATCAAATCTGAAGTGTTTGTGATAGATGTAGAGTTTTTACCCTCTTCATCTGCAAGTTTAGTTTTTTCATCTGTCAGGAAAGTTTTGAGATCTTTCAATCCACTTTTCATTTCTTCAGCTTTCTGTATGAGCTCTGCTGTTTTCCCAGTATCTACGAGTTTGTGGGGGGTTTGGAGTGGTATATCCAGCAATAGTCTCTGACATTCTTCAAATTTCAGTTTGAATTCCTCAGCCTGCTCTGGAGTTTTGAATTTGGCTGCTAACTGTTCCAGCTTGGCATCCCCATCAGAGAAGTCACTGGCTAACCACATCCATGCTTTGTCTGATCCTGAGAGGGGCTTCAAGTTCATGGTAGTTGTGATCCAGTGGTTAGCACAAACCTTCAATACCTGCTCACGCCGCATGAGCATTCGTAGTTTGCCATTGACTTCATTCTTAAGAATTTTCAAGTTGCCCACACCACGCTCTTTCCACTGGCTAACATCTGCATCAAACCTAAAAAGTTTAACTCTTTGTGAATATAACACTGTTTCATCTTCTTCACCTGTGACAAGTTCCACTTTTTCAGGCATCTGAACAACAGGTTCAAAATGAATATCATCACTGTCTTCTGTCTTATATGCTTCATCGTCCTTCTCAAGATCAGTAGACGTATTTGCCTTGGAACATGTTTTAGCACCTTGGGAAGAAAACAGCTTTTCACCAGCACCTGAAAAGCCTTTGAAGTCTGGATCTTGATGGCCAAATTTAAACCCTTCCCCAGTTTTTGCAAGGTCAGCAAAAGTGAAAGTGCTACTATGTTGGCCAAAAACTAAATCACCGTGTTGTTTGCTAGATGCATCATGTGATTTGGCTAGAGCATTTCCCTCAAAAGTCTTTGCTTCTTCTTCAAGACCTTTCAAGGGCCCGCCTTCTTTACTCTGTTCTTTTGCAACATCTTTAGTAGGCTCTTGTATTCCAAATTTAAATTCTCCTGAAGGCACAGGCATTGCAAAATTAAATCCTCCTTTTAGAGGCTTAGCTTCAGTACTAGTAGGAATCTGAAATGTGAAGGGAGACTTTCCTTGTTCTGTGGGGTGGCCAAATTTAAAACCTTTATCTGTAATGTCACATTTAAAGCCAGTTCCCTGCGGTCCTCCAGAGGTTTCAGATAATTTGTTTTTAAATCCAAACACAGGCTGTGGAGCACTAGGAGGTGGAACTGGAACACTACTGGATGGATTTGGAGTCTGACATGCTGCACAAGTTGGTGAAGAGCCTTCATTTCGTACTAGACATACACTACAGTCCCACTGGCCCTCCTTTTTCATAAAGGCAGAACCAAACCCACTTTGGGAGACCTTTGAAGTGTCAATTTGGCCAAATTTGAAGCCAGGCTGAGGAGCAAATACGGATGTGTTAATTCCACTAGGATTCTTGCAGTTAATACAGTGAGATGCGCTGGCTTCGTTTCCCATAGAACACACCCTGCATTCCCATGGGTTGTCTTTTTTGGTAGAAGTTAGTCCAAATGTACCCTGTGTCACTTCAGGAGTCGGTTTGAAAGATACGGAATCTGCTGGAAGCAGCGCAGGCTGTGGATTTGGAGTCTGGCATGCGACACAATTCTGTGCAGTAATTTTATTTCTAACAAGGCAAGTGTTACACTCCCACTGATCTTTCTTTAACATGAACTGTTCGCCAAATCCATGTGTAGGGTGTGTTCCCAATACTTCCTCACCAAAGGAAAAGGATGCAGGGGTAGCTCCACTTGATGTAATTGTGAAAGTGCTTTTGGCGTTTGTGTTCTTTGTTGCATTGCTTAAATCAGGGCCAGGAACCTGAGAGTTACCAATAGCAGTGGAGGTTCCACTCTTGAATTGGAATCCTGAGCTCAAGAGTCCAGGATTAGGTTTACCAGAACCACTTACATCCCAACGAGTATTTTCTCTTGAGGACTCAACACTCTGTGCAGCCTGTTGACTAATGTCTGTTCCAGAACCCTTCAAACTATTCTGGGCTTCTTGAAACTTGCTCTTGAAAAGCATTGCTTCCTCTGGTGTTTTAAATCTGATGGCAAGCTGTTCAGGTTTGGGCAATTCATCTGCATAGTCCAACGCATGCCATACAAATGATTTTTCTGATCCAGCATTTGGTTTCAAAGTCATGTCAGGATTGATGTAGTGATTTGCACAAATCTTCAGTACTTGTTCCCGTCTCATTAGAAGACGGATCTTGCCAGTGATTTTATGCTTCAGAATTTTAACGTTACCAACACCCCTCTCTTTCCATTCTTTGCATTCAGTGTCAAAACGGAAGAGTTTTGCTCTGTTACAAAAAATCTCTTCTTCATCTTCCTCGCCTGTTTTCACTTCAATCTTGTCAGGTAATGGCACAACAGGTTCAAAATGAGGTCCATCCTCCTCCTCCTCTCCACCGTGAAGACTTCCATCTGTCTCATGACTTCTATTTGCTACGTCTGAGTTTGGAGGACCAAATATGGGCCTACCAGGTTCCTGAAAACTAAATGCTTCCCCTTTTCCAAGCCCAGAAGGCTTGGGCTGATTTGGACCCATTTTATCTGTAAATGAAATGGCCGAAGCATTCTTGCCACCAAAACTGAAGATGCTACGTTGCCCTGCAGAACATTCAGCAAGTGGTTTCTGCCCAGTGTATCGATCTTCTTTGATAGGTTTGTCTGATGTCAAAAGCCCCAAAAGACTGTCACTGTTACTGTAGCCTGTACCATGAGGCTGTGTTACAACCTGAGGCGATGAAAAAGTAAAATCACCATCATTAGATTTGAAGTTGGAATTAAACTTGAAAGTAGTTGGCTGAGTGGACTGAGCAGAGGCCATCAATGAAGATGATTTTGCTCCCTCGGCTGGTATCGGCTGCCCAAAATTAGGCTTCCCAAATTCAATCACTTTTGATTCTGCAGATTTGGAAGCAGGGGGGGCTGCTGAAGGCTTTGTGAAATAGCCTGGCTCAGGTAATGGTGGGTTAGTGCTTGTTTGTGGCACACTGTAATTGTAATAGTCTTCATTCCCACGGGGAGACAAAATCCCAGTTGTAGGAGAATCAAAGCGCAGTGGAGTACCATACATTTCTTGTGAAAACATACACGCAGATGTGTTTGGCAGTGGAGGAGTATGCATTGGCTGCTGATATGTGTAGATATGCTGCTGAGGCGTAAGCCTATTCATGGCATAGACAGGAGCCTAAAATAGGAATAATATTCAGTATTACTCTTAATGCAGCAAAAGCTTAACACTATAGAAATATTTAGATTTTAACTTTGGTCTTAATCTGCTTTCAAGAATTCAAGCAGTCCAGCCTTACTATGTGACAAAACAAGGACTCTAACAAGATATTTGAAGATAAAAGTCAATGTAATTTAGCTTTTTGTATCTTTATTGCCTTTCTATCAAGTAACAGTTATAATTACCTTTGTGGGGGTCACATTGGTGGCTGCAGTCCTTAGAAGATATTGAGAATTATAAGCTGGTGATGAGTTGTAGTATACAGATGGACCTGTTGTAGCAACTGAATACAGAAGAGATAATAGTAAGAATACTTAGGTTTTCAGGAATCCTAAATTCAAACCTTAGACATTTCTCTGCACTTCTGCAATGATATCATCCTAGACTGTAATAACAGAGCATTCTTCACAAAACATGTAATAAATTTTCAATCAGATCATAAGACTATGAATCAGGAAAATGACTTCATTTAATTTAATCTTTTGACATACTGTGTAAATTCTCAAGCAATGTATTACCCATTTAACAGTCTTAAATGATAAGCAACTGATACATTATGATTCCAAATACATTTTCTAATTCAGAACTCTTTCACAATGTAGTTACCAGTCAAAGGGGCTCCATGAAAGTTCTGTGCTCCTTGATAACCATCTGACATAGTCTCTGTTCCATAACTTTCAGAAGGCCACCGATGAGACATGTTTGTATTTGAATTATTTAGCTTCATTTCTTGCATCTCATTCTGTCAGAAATACAGAAACAATACAAATGTTTCAACCAAGAGATTTCTGCTCCCCCCCCCCAAAGAATCCTCTGCGTACCTAGCTTCCGTGTACCTAGCAGTTTGAAAACAGCAATTTAAGGTAGATAAATAGGTACCGCTTCGGCAGGGAAGAAAAAGGCGCCCCAGAAAAACATGCAGGGTAATTCGATCATGGACATTAGCCTCTTCGGTGTGGAAAATGGAACAATAGCACCTCCCCATGGCCGAGTCGAGCACAGCCTCCAGATGCCGGAGATGCAAAAAAAAGGAACCCTCGCCTCTGTCTATGTATTGTCTAATGTCAGGTTTTTCCCTGACATTAAGTCTAGTCATGTCTGACTCTGAGTTGGTGCTCATCTCCATTTCTAAGCTGAAGGGTTGGCGTTGTCCTTAGACACCTCCAAGGTCATGTGGCCGGCATGACTGCATGGAGCGTCGTTACCTTCCATATTGTCTGTTTGCTATTAATTGTGACAGCATTGAATGTTTGCCTTGTATGTATTCTGTAATCTGCTCTGAGTCTCCTCTGGGAAATAGAGAGGAATATAAATAAAGTATATTATTATATTATTATTTATCTCCCTAAATGAAATAAAGGAACAACTTATCAGACAGAAATAAGACTTATGCTACAAACACATGCTTTTTAAATGCTGTGAAAATTTAATTCTTTCTGTTGAATGACTAGACTTGGAAAATGAGTTCAATTTTAGCCAAAGCCATTAGATATGAACCTAAACTCAACTTCATCAACACTTAGTAAGTGATGGTTAAGGAGTCATTTGCAGTTCTTTCAAATTATTCAGTGTTTTTCTTCCCCTCTTGGAGTTAAAACCTTCCAGACTATAAAAAAGATATGAAGTGCATTATTTCTATCAACTATTTTTAAACCACAGTCCTAAGCATCATTATTTTTTTTTCAAAAAAATCTGCCTATTTGCTTGCTTTTAATGTAAAAAGAAGATAAATTTCCCTTTGCTCTACAGTAAAAAAAAAAATTGACGTCACAAATGGTTACCCTCTTTTTTTTCCGTGTCAGGAGCAACTTGAGTCGCTTCTGGAGTGGGAGAATTGGCCGTCTGCAAGGACGTTGCCCAGGGGACGCCTGGATGTTTTTTTTTTTTTGATGTTTTTACCATCCTTGTCGGAGGCTTCTCTCATGTCCCCGCATGGAGCTGGAGCTGATAGAGGGAGCTCATCCGCACTCTCCCCAGGTGGGATTCGAACCTGGCAGCTTCCAGGTCAGCAACCCAACCTTCAAGTCACTTAGCCCACTACGCCATCTGAGGGCTCCAAGATTACCCTCTAACAGGATTCTATAACAATGCTGGATGTAACAGTAGATTGACAGGATTTTTATTGGTAGTGAATTTTGATTCTTCTGACTGCTTTTAAAGAATTAATTTAATGTTTTGGTATATGACCTTATTTTTCATTGCCACAATGCCAATTTCATCATAGAAAGGAATACCGCACATTCATTTCTCACTGCAAACATACTGTAATTAAATAAAGGTTTCCCCATTCATTTGACGGATCAAGGACTAGGCCACCGGCGGAAAAATTTAAGTGTTTTTTTTTAACAAATTTGCAAATGCAAGACTAAAAACTAGATGATGATAAGTAATATGAGAGGGTGGAAAAAGAGGCAATGTGTGGTTGAAATAGCAAACCAGGAGTCGAAAGACCTCAGCTGAAATATTGTATCCAGTTTTGGGCACAATTCAAGGAGAACATTGACAAATTGGAATATATTCAAAATGGGCAAAAATTTGGAAGCCATGTCCCGAGTAAAGGCTTAGGATGCTGGATGTGTTTAGACAGAAGAAAAGTTTAAGAGATGATATGATAGTCATGTTTAAATATCTGAAAGGATATCAAAGATGGACTAAATGTGATTTCTGCTGCTCCATTGGTCAGGACATGGAGCAATGGATTTATTTATTTATTTATTTTATATGCTGCTCTTCTCCACCAGGGAGAAAGGACAAACTAAAGGACAAGAGTTTCCATTAGGAAACACATCCTGGTTGTACGAGCTGTTTTGCCAGTATTATATGCTGCTTCAGAATTTGATAGACGGATAGTCTACTTTGGAGACTTTAAAACAGAGGCTGAATGGGCATCTGTTAGGAGTGCTTTGATTGTGTATCCCTGCATGGCATAGGGTTGGAGTGGTTGACCCCTGTGATCTCTTCTAACACTGTAATTTTGTGAAAGTATGGCACACGGTTATAAGTTATATCTATCAAAAGAAGGAGTCATCCCAAAACAAGGTGCTGACTAGCAAGAAGCCTGTCATAGCAGTATTTTCAACAATGAAAACAAAAGGCAAAAATGAAAGCTATGCTAAATATTTCCAGTAATTATACAAAGTGTTTATTTAATACTTTCGTCAGCACTTTGCAGATGATATGATTGTCAACAACAATAAATCATTTTAAAGTAAACAGTTGTCCCTTCATCGTGATTAAAGAGGACTGCCTTTATTTCAATAAAGACCGTCCTCAAGTGGCAAATATCTAACTTAAAAATGACTCATAATTAAGAATGGGGGTGAGACAACAGGAAGTGAGAAATATAAGCCAAACTTTTCAAAATTCAGTTGTCACAGAGACAGAAAATGCGGTGAAATCACCTGAACAGGGGCAAAGACAACAGGTTTTAAAACTTCTCTAAGCTATCCAAAGATATGCATATATGTATGTGTGTGTGTGTATGTGTGTGTGTATGTATGTGTGTGTGTGTGTGTGTGTGTGTGTGTGTGTGTGTATATATATATATATATATATATATATATATATATATATATATATATAAAATGTAATGTTCGTTCTACTATGGAGTAAACAAAAAAACCACTGAACCAAATCACACCAAATTTGGCCACAAAAGACAGTCATCCAAAATATGTCTTTCAATCAAAAAAACCTAGAAAAATAGTCCAAATTACAGAGGATGAGGAAGAGCTTTCCTCCCCCTAACTGACAGTTAGAACAGTTAGAAAGGTAGGCTCTGCTGCCTTTACCCCCCCCCCCCCCGCCTTTAGCTCCCGCCCCCTTTGTATCCTAGCAACTCCCTCAGCCAAAATGGCGCCTAGGGCACTGGCAGAGTTCACTTAGGCCTGATCCACACTGCCTATAAAATACAGATTATCTGATGGATTATATGGCAGTGTAGACTCAAGGCCCTTCCACACAGCTATATTACCCATTTATAATCTTATATTATCTGCTTTGAACTGGATTATCTTGAGTCCACACTGCCATATAATCCACTTCAGTGTGGATTTTATATAGCTGTGTAGAAGGGGCCTCATATAATATAAGATTATAAATATAACATGATATAATTACTGTGGTATAGTAATACAGAACAATATAATCTCTAAAACCAGGACAGTAAATAAAGAGCAACACTCTGAAAGCAGGGAAATTGGAAATTCCAAAAAGGAACAATCAGGGCCAGCTAACACTTCCCAACAAAGGATTCCTCCAGGCAGGAAGCAGCCAAGCTTTGAAGCTGCAAGGCTATTAAATGCTAATCAAGGTGCCTAATTGCAGCATTCATACTTACCACACCAAGACTATTAATTGCTATTCAAACTGGCCAACCAAGGATTCCACAAGGTAGAAAGCGGCCAAACTTGAAAGCAGCAAGGCTATTCAGTGCTGTTCAACTTGGCCAACCAAGATTTCCCCTAGGTGAAAAATCCCTAGGTTTTGAAGCCACGAGGCTACTCTGTCCCATTCAACCTGGCCTAGCAAAGATGCCCTAAGTAGAAAGCTGCCAGGCTTTTAAGCTGCAAGACTATTCAGTGCAATTCAATCTGGCCAAACAATGATTCCCCTACAAAGGAAGTAGACAGGCTTCAAAGGGGCTCTTTGATTGAGGGTGCTACTCCAGAAAACGGCCAGGCTTTGAGTCTGCAAGGCTATTCACTGCTATTCTACCTGGCCAACAAATGATTCTCATAAGCCACAGGAACGCATGGCCGGGCAAAGTTAGTATAAATATATGCTAGCTGGGATGACATTTAAAAGATGTACCTGTTCCAACTCCCATACAAATCTAGTTTAAGAACAAACCTAGAGAACACATATTGTTCCTAACTTGGGGACTGCCTGTAGTAGGATAAGATTTTCTAGATCGGGGCTTCTTAAACTTTTCCCACTCGCAACCCTTTCCCTCTGAGAAATGCTGTGACCCCAGGCATATAGGTATATAAAATAGCTATAAAATCAAACATTTTCTGATAATAAACCAATATTTGCAAGCCTTGCAAAACAGGCTGATTTTTCTTTTTGTGGAGGACAGATGAAGCATTTATTTCAAAGGTCACTGTAAAGGCTTCACATTGTTACTAGCAAATATGTGTAAATGGGTAATATTCAAAACTTTTTATTGTTGCCAAATTTTTTGTGACCCTAACACTGAGCTAAGAAGAACCCCATTTAGACTTGGGAACCAACGTTTAAGAAGCAGTGGGCTAGATGATTTCATAAATCCATCTCATTTCTACTATCTAAAACGGAAAAAACCTCTCTGTTACAGATCATGACTTAAGATAAATGTAATGCATTACTGTTTATTTACCTTAATAGATTCTACTTGTTGACAGATCATCTGAAGAAGAGATTTTTGGTCCTCTGCCCATCGAGGGGGTGTTTTGGGAGAGAACTAGAAAAACAATTATAGTATTAATTGATTAGACACACAAAATAAAACAGATATTTTGGAATCCTTTTTATCTAATATACCTTGTAGCCTTTACTTGGAGATAAAGAATATTTTGTTGGTGATGGAGTAGAATGTTTTATTTCTGCTTCTGCTGGTTGGCTCAAATCATTGTTTAAAGGAAGACATGGCTCTTCTTCACTCTCCCCAAGTTCCTGCATTACACAATCCAGCATCTCCTTAACTGTCTTTATGGATACAGGTAACTAGTACAAAAAACAGACAGCACAAATAATTTAAAACCAGTTTAAACAAATTTAAGTTGATGAACAATGTGTTCTGTCCTGATTCAAGTATTACTAGCTTAACCTTGTTTCACTAGCTTTGCAGTATGCACAGGGTAACTGAGCTTGGACAAATAGTGGGGTATAGAAATGACTGAGGCTTGCAGTCCAGAAACTACTTGGAACATGACTATTTTATATGATTTTTATTGTTTTCTTAGTTGTTAATTGTATTTGACATCCATTGTAAAATTGGTGATTCCTAATAATAATAATAATAATAATAATAATAATAATAATAATTTTATTTTTATACCCCGCCCCATCTCCCCGAAAGGACTCGGGGCAGCTTACATGGGGCCAAGCCCAGTCAACAACAATAAAACAAAGCAATAAAACAGATCAAAACAACAATAAAAACAAGTCATAAAAATCACATACAAGGACAAAAGATAAAATCTTGGATAAAATCTAGAAAACCTGGGCCAAAAGTGCTAGTTATGTCGAAATATATCTAGGCTGAACAATATGAGAAACCAGGATTTTAGAGCATGGGTGGGTAACAGAGAAAAGAATAAGAGGGCAAAACTGTTGTGATCTGTTCCCTTTTTGTCATCTAGGGATGAAGAATAACCTGTGGATCCTTTTTGTAGTTTTATTTCTGGGGACTGGGGGAGGGGTTTCCAGTTTAGAGCAAGAACACTTTAATTTTCAAATATGTTTACTATCATACAATAACTATCAATAGGAATACTTTATAAAATAGGTTTCTTAGGTAAAAGATTTCAATAAAGAAACCGAGCCATATCACAAACCTTTTCAGTTACTGAAGTGTCTGTACAGCTTTCATTAATTATTTTTACGAGATAGTCCCTGCTCTTCTTTAGATGATTCCTGTATTCCTCTTGTTCTTCTAGTGACAAGCCATCATTTTCCATCTCTTCAGCTTTCCTCTGATAAATCTATCCAAGAGAAAGAATCAAGTCAAGGCTCATGGCATTTTGACAAAGTAGAAAGAAAGATATCGCAAAGGTATTCAGGATTTACCAGAGCGAGATTCCAATAGGCAACAACATTTTTAATGGCTTCAAATGCTTGTGTAGCATCCTCTGTTTTTCCATCCACGGCATCCAAAACAGCAAAAGCTATACGTGCTTCTTCTTCATATTCGTCAACCTGAGAAACCTAGAGATACAATTTTCTACTTTATTTTTTTTTGAACAGATTTCTTAGTATAGAATTTAAATAAGTTAAATAAAGTATATGTGAATCATCATTTACTGAGCAAATAATCTGATTGTGTGCCAGGTTGGGATAACCCTTGATTTGATACACTGAAGCCTTCAAATAAAGATGTACAGCTGGTAATACATATAACACCAGCTAGGTTTAGATCAGTGGTTCTCAACCTGTGGGTCCCCAGATGTTTTGGCCTTCAACTCCCAGAAATCCTAACAGCTGATAAACTGGTTGGGATTTCTGGGAGTTGTAGGCCAAAACACCTGGGGTCCCACAGGTTGAGAACCACTGGTTCAGATGAAGCCAGAGCATGCTCTCTTCCATGTTGTACCCCTGCTGTTTCTTAAGGAAAGAGCTTCCCTATCCACAAGAGCTGTCCTGGTGCGTATTGAACCAGATTCTCAGGCAAGAGTTTATCTTCCCACTTATCATGACTAGTAACAAAAGTAAGGTGTTACCATTATCACTATCATCTACTAGATAACAGAAGATTTGACTTTTTGATTAAGAATTATTTCTATTAGAGATGGGCAAACTGTGGGCCTTCCAATGTTATTAGATTACAACTCTCAGAAGCCCCACTCAGCAGGGTCAAAAATGAGGAGTGATGGGAATTACCATCCAGTAACACCTGGAACCCTGGTGGTGAAGTGTGTTAAAGCACTGAGCTGCTGAACTTGCGGACCAAAAGGTCCCAGGTTCAAATCCTGGGAGCGGAATGAGCGCACACTGTTAGCCCCAGCTCCTGCCAACCTAGCAGTTCGAAAACATGCCAATGTGAGTAGATCAATAGGTACCGGTCCGGCGGGAAGGTAACAGCACTCCATGCAGTCATGCCGGCCACATGACCTTTGAGGTGTCTACAGACAACGCCGGCTCTTCGGCTTAGAAATGGAGATGAGCACCAACCCCCAGAGTCAGACATGACTGGACTTAATGTCAGGGGAAACCTTTGCCTTTGCCTTTTAACACCTGGAGGTCTTTCCCTGCTTTGAATAAACAGACAGCCCCAGGTTTAAAGTGCCCAGGGCATTACATTCCAGTGCCTCAGTTAACGTTACTGGATTTCATGTAACGTGAATACAACCTTCATACTGCAAGCTTTTAATAAGCAAGTTCCATCTGGGCACTAACTTCTAAATAAAATCGCTTGATGGAATCCTTGGACAGTCTGAAATCCAGCACTTTCTATGTGCTAAACATTCAATTTTGTTATGGGAGGATGGTAGCAAAGGCCCAAATCAGTGTCTTGAAGTATCATGTGCACCACAAAGGGGATAACCTTAGTGTTGGATTCAGAGAAGCCACAAATAATTTTTGTTCCTGGGAAAAATATATGTACATCATAAACAAATCAAAAATTCCTGGGAATAATTATGTTTCCAATCTGTATCTGATTTCCAGCACCCATGTTCCCATATGTCCCAATAGCAGCTAAGACTGTTTTTCCCATTATCCCTGTGAAGTGTAAAGATTTCAACTCCTATAATGTTTGTCATGGTAACTGCCAAAATAAATTAATACTAAAACATCCCATACATGCTTGTTGAATCAGAGTGAAATATGTTTTTATTTCTAATTCTAGGGGTCTGTACATTTTAGTCTGCCCAATGGAAACTGTACCTCTAGAAGAGAGGTGTCAAACTTGTGGCCCTCCATTGTTTCAAATTCCAACTCCTAGACGTTCTAGCCTGCTTATCCCATGGCCAGAAATTCTGGAAGCTGAAGTCCAAAGCACTCGGAGGGTCACAAATTTGAGACCACTGCCCTAGAAGCTTTTCTTCCTGCCTTATTCTTTAGTGCAGAAAAAATGGGGCTGTATAATTTCTGTTCCTGATTTATTTGAACACATTCATGACTGTCCTCAGCATACAAAGTCAAAACCCATGTGTAACGAAGTGTGATTTTTTATTTATAGATGCCATGTTTAACTGTGTTTTAAAAAGGGTTAATATTTCAGTTACTCTGCACCATGAGTTGGTTGCCATGGAGAAGGGGGCGGAGCTAACTGGGTTAGCTGAAGAGGGAGTAGAATTTGGAGGGAAACTCAGTGTCTGTGGTCAGAGAACCATAGGGAAGGTTAGTGACCTTATGAGGTACCAGGAGACTGATTCTGGTTGAGGGATCAGGGTGGCTCAAATGTTTGATTTTTGAGTCAATTTTAAAATAAGTTTGGTGACTTATTTTAAGGTAGCCTGTTTCCAGATAAGAAATAGTCTGTGACACAGGGTGACTGCAGGTTTAGGCGGTGGAGAAAGAAGTGGCATTTTAGGAAGTTTGAATCACCTCATTCTGTTATTGCAACTGTTAAGGAAAGTGTCTCTAAGTGAGAATTGTAACTATTAAGCTTGTGCCTCAATAAACGTGATATTGTTCTTTTCCTTCAAACATCTCAGTGTCTGTCATATATACACACATTAAGAGTAAACAAGAAGAAAGAAAAACAAAATTTAAAAAGTCTCCTCTCTAAGTAGCCAGTGGCTAAATCTTCCAACAGTGGTGGCAAGAGTTGATAATCCCCTTGACATCTGGTGGTCGCATTATAAACATTTTTACCTCTGGTGGCAGTGTAATAAACATCTTTAAGTAAATAAACATCTTTAATAACTGGTGGCAGCGGATATAACGATAATAATATAATATATAATAAAAAATAACCTCCATCTCCACATCTCCGCAATTGGTATAAGAGGTGGGATTAAAAAAGTAATCCCCCCTGCCTGAGTTCATTACAAATTGGTGGCAGCGGTGGGATTTTTAAAAAGATTTCTCCCCCTTTCTGACATCTTTACACCATGATTTCTTGCTGATTTGCCAGAACTGGAATGAAAAAGGTAACCATTACTGTGGAAGAAGTAATTGTGTAACATACTCAATGGATGGAGAGAAATTCCAAGAAGCAATAGGAAATACAAACAGAATTCTGAATTTTCTTCCTTTACTACCTGGATGTCTTCACTATGAAAATGCTTGAACAAAGGGTCAATTGGTTCAGAAATACTCCGCTTCTTCCTGATTGTCTCCAGCATTGGCAGAACTTTTTTCCAATAATAAATACTTCGTCCAATGTATTCTCTTTGGTCATAGAATGAATTAAGACCACAGCCCTGTAAAATAACAACTAGAGTTATCTATATATTTACAAACACTGTGAATGATGCCTTCCATGTACAAAATGTTTGCTTAAGGCAAGCCACATGCTGAACTGCCTTGATTCTTAAAATCATTAAAATGAAATGTCAGTAGCATTCTGTCTTTGCTTTCTCAAAACAATCAAAATTCATGCAACTCAAAGTTGGCTATATGTATATGCAATTGAGAAATACACTTTAGAAACCTTACAATTATACAAAACATTCTCTGTCTACTTACTGTTTTAAGGAGGCTTTTTGCCCAATGTACAATCAGGGCTGGTTGAAGACCATGTTTTCCTAAAGCTCTGAGGATACTTATCTCATGTTGAACTAGAAGTCTCACTTTTGCTGCTGTCCCAGGCCTGAAAGTAACATGCACATAGACATATGCGAGTTGTACAATGCTACCCAAATGACCAGTTTATTTCAATGTGCTAAAGCAAAAGGTCTTCCTTCGTCTCCCCTTTGCCCCTAGACCACAGAGACACTCAAACAGCAGTTTCAAGGTGTTTCCTAGCCTTTTGGAATAGGTTTATGAGGTCTCAGTGAGTTAGGGTGCAGTAAATGCCCCATTCCCAGTTCCCATGGATTTTTTATTATAACATGGGACAGCATTTTTTTAAATAAAATACCAGACTGAAAATCAATCCCAAAGGCAAGTACCAAACATATGTATATTAAAGTCCAACAACGCACACCAAGTATTAGGATTTCTATAAAAACCGTTCTCTTTATTCACATACTACAACATGGGCAGTAGGTCAATGCATAAGATTAAAGATACTGAGTTACTGATCTGAAGTCTATCATATGAAATCTACAACATGCTAACTACAAAAAGGCAGCGACCATACTTACACAGCTCGTTTGTGAGTTACAGAATATACAGCATCCCACCAGGCCCTTTGCCTCTCAGTACAAAGCTGTTTGTATATAGGCAGTGGCAGGAATCGAGGTTGATGCAAGGAGTACTGAGTATTAAACTTCTCTTTTAATTGCAAGTGGCAGGTGAATATCACTCCAAGAAGAAACACCTGTTTGGAAAAACACATGTTATGCTGTGCAGAAAACATTATACAGACCTCTGTTCTAGTAAACCTGGTACACAAAACACTTTCTTACTTCAAGATCTAACATGCAAATTGACTCAGGAGCATTCGTCTCAAGTCTTGATGTTTCTTGGGGCAGATGGAAAAGCTGTTTTAACCATTTGCGAATTACTTCTAGCGTTGGTAGTGAATTCCAGTGCAGACCCAGCCATGTTAAATGTTGAAGACTACCACTGTGAGCTCTAATGGCACCTAAAAACAAAAGCAGTACTGATTTGATTTCTAAGGACAAAGTAGTATGATCTATATATATAAAAGAGTGATGGCATCACGGCGACCCACAAAACAACAAAACTACAGGCCCCCCAACCTCGAAATTTGACAACACAACCCATCATCCACGCCTCTAGGTTGATACAACAAAAAGAAAAGAAAAATAAAGTCCTAATTAGAGAGAGAGGAATAATTGCTTTTATCCAATTGCTGCCAGTTAGAAGGCTAAGCTCCTCCAACTTGGTCTCCTAGCAACCCAATAAAAAATAATCAAAAACACTAAAAAATTAATACAATAAAATACTAAAATAACAGAAAATAACTAAAAATAATACAAGAAAATAATAAAATATAATAAATAAAATATAACTTACAATAAAATTAATAAAAAATGCAAATAAAGTCAAATAAAAATTACACAACAATTTTTAACCAATACCACCACCACTTTGCCACAGCAACGCGTGGCCGGGCACAGCTAGTATATTATAGAAAGACAATACTGAAGGTAAGATTTTGCTTATATAATTTTATATCCTCCTATTGAAAGAGACCAAAAAGATACAATTCCTTGTAATCAACTTGCTTCATTGGTTCACATTCTTAATTAAAAGATATAAAGGAATCAAGTGCCAACATCTTTGAGACAAACTGGGATAAAAACATTTCTAGCATAAACTTTTTTGACATCAATTTGCATAATTCAATGCAAGTGTAGCAAATACATTATTAAGCAATTAGAAAGTTTAAAATGCAAGAGTCCAAAACTATAACTAATGTTCATTTAGATGTGTATCTCCCAGATACAAAGCCTTTGACAGCATTTGTTGAACTATTACATACTTGGCTAACATTTTTCATTCATGGAAAAGTGATGCACTCCGGGGCTCCTGGAAGAGTGACAAATACACACTGTTCACTGTGATGCCAAAAATATGGAGGAGAGACAACAGGAAGTGGGAGAAATCCACCCCTCAGAAGGGAAATTCTCCCCTGTAAGAGTTATTGTGAACAGTTGCCCCTCCCTATCTAATATTGCTTTCACCAGTGAAAATGGGAAGAAGTGAACCTCCCCTTTCCCCTTACAGCTCTCTCCCTTGTTTCCTAAAAAATGCTCCAGACCACAAAAGTGTTTGGGGGGGGGGGGGAGTAGAAGGAGAGAGCTTGTGGGTCTCTTGTAAGAAACAATAATATGGAAGTGCACCACTATATCCTGGTCTAAGGCAGTATTTGGGGAGAAGATATGAGTTTGCTTACAAATACCGCATTATTATCACAAAGTCTAACCCCAACTGCTTCTTCCAGTATTCTATGCTTTAACTTCAATGACATACATATGTATGTCTTGTGCAATATCTTCATATAACATATACTGTATGCACATATTCAATACGCAAACTAGATTTCTTACCGATATCATATCTAGTTAATTCTATGCATTCTGGACCTTGTACACCAACATTCCTAATATCATCAGAGCCAAGGAACGAGCTGTCTCGAGAGGAATCACTCCCAAATAATGCTTCAAATAAAGTTGACTGGCCACTCTTGTTTGCAAATGATTCAACAACCTCCTTGAAGAAGTCTGGCTTGCCATAGCTCAGATTTAATAGCATATGTCCTAAAAGGGAAAAGACACATGGTAACAGCATTAAGATTAAATCTTGTCAATTAACAGTACAGTAAATTCTGCTTTAACATGAAAGTTGCACTCCTAAAAAAAAGTCCAGTCTATAGTAATTTGAGATCTAAAAATAACAGGATGGATGAGAAAGCAGGGTTATCTGCAGATACTAAAAATCACATCAACACTATATATTTAATTTAAAACCAATCTGTTGAAAATCAAGTAGAACTGGCTGGGTTTTTGGAATATTTGCATATTTATTTGCTACCATCGCCTGCTTCACAACACAGAAACACAATACTTCCTAAGCTTAGATTTTCAGGACCACCAGCAACAACGAAGCTATCCATCCATTAATTCCCTTATTTAGAACTGTACTTCGGCAGGAACTGGTGTTTTGGCAAAATTGGTGGGAGAAATGGACAAAAGAAAAAGAAGAGAGGGATAAATGAGGCAGAATTCTCCTTTGAGGTAATCTGTTGGATGGAGAGTCTAACCTCCCACCCATGTGTGGTGGTGACAGCTTATGGCAGGAATTTTTAGGGGATCAGAATAGAAAGGAGGGTTGTGGGTAAGGCACTTTCTTCTTGTCAACAATTGGCGAGGTGATGTTGTGGTATTTGAGAAAAGTAGGCTAGCTTTCGGTCCTCAAATCTCATGTTGCTCATCTTATCCAAACCTTCAGTGAAAGTCACATGGGTCTACTCTAACACATATAGCTGACAAACTGAACAACTAAGATGAGGGGAAGTGGAGGTTCTGTTTAACAGACTAATTTGTACATTTGAGTACTCAAAACAGAAATTGTTATAAAGGTTGCATTCTGTGAATAGTGCTCATCTGTTAATTATGTCACTGCAAATTCATACTGTAAAAACCCACATTATAGCAGAACTTATTATACTACAGAACTTGAATTCAGAGTTTTGGTCTTAACTTTAAAAATGTAAGCCACAAAAGAGAAGAAATTGTAGTTTTGAAGATGCAGTAAGCCAAACAATCAATTGTAACTGAGGGGATCATGGAAAAAATGTTGTAGGGACCCAACACTTCATCTTCTTTTGGAACCCATTAATAACTCTAGAATTCATAGAATTAGGATTAGCTTTTTTACTATGTTTATTCAGTGGTATTAGACCTTACTTTGGTGTACTTACTAAATGCAACTACTTTGAATTTAAAAAAGAATTAGCATGTTTATTTTCTTTACCAGACTGGCTTAGTCGGTCACAGGCTAATATTTCTAGCCTTTCTTGTTCAGCTTGATCTCCTTTTATTTGTTTCGATTTCGGTCTTGGAACCTGGTAGAGAATAGGTAAGTATAAGAAATTATCTCTCCAATGAACATAAAACAGCAATATTAAAGTTGAGAATAACATTAACAAAAGTATTCTATACTATGACAAATGAGAGCTTGTATGGTACAGTGGTTTGAGCACCGGAGTACAATTTTGGAAGCCAGGGTTCAAATCCCCATTGAACCACAGAAACCCACTGTGTGAATTTGGGGACATTACACTCAGAGGAAGGCAAAGGCAAAGCCTTTCTGAACTAATCCGGCCAAGAAAACCCTGTGACAGGTTCTCCTTAGGATCTCCACAAAGTCACTAACAACTTGAAGGCACACTACCATCATACAGTAACAACAACCAGAAGTGTTGGATAATCAAGACAAAAATTGTACCTGTTCTCTAATAAAAACAATACTAAGCATTGATTCAAAGTGCTCCGAGTGGCATTTTAAAAACTTTTTTATGGTTTTATTTCTGAAAATCGTACAGATAACAATGCATTACAGCACAAATCTTGACATTCTATAAATCAATATAGATGATTATTTACAGTTTTGTGACTAAGTTACATGTTTAGTTTGTACTTTAATATAGATCAGTTCATTTCCCCTTATATCCCCCCTCCCTCCCCTCCCCTCTTCCCACCACCCCATCCCCACCTGGGTCAGCTTGTTTTAATACATTGATTTAATTGTTTGGATGGCCTGATTTAAAATTCTGTACCTACCATTTCCCTCCGTTTTGACAATTAAACAATACAATTTCCTCTTCCAGTCTTGTTTGGCATCACTATTCAGGTATTTATTTTCCTTTGATTAATGAAGTCGTTAATTGAATATTCAGAGAGGTAAAACACCAGGTTTCCAGATCCCATCTTGTTTTATCTTTCCAACTTTGGGTGATTGTGGCGTGTATAGCAGATATCATAAATTTTAGTATTTCTCTCCATTCGCTATTCCCCTCCTTTACCTCAATAGTGAGGGACAGAAATTGGGTTTTATTCCAATATAATTTTTGCCCTATTATTTCCTCCATTACTTCCCTGTGTTGTAATATTTTTGGATTTCAATGCAATACCCCCACATATGAGAAAATGTACCAATCTCCCCCAGTGGCACAGTGGGTTAAACCGCTGAGCTGCTGAATTTGATGACTGAAAGGTCGGCAGTTCGAATTTGGGGGAAAGAGTGAGCTCCCGCTGTCAGCTCCAGCTTCTGCCAACCTAGCAGTTCAAAAACATGTCAATGCCAGATCAATAGGTAGCGCTTTGGCGGGAAATAGCACTCTATGCAGTCATGTCAGCCACATGACCTTGGAGGTGTCTACAGACACCGCTGGCTCTTTGGCTTAGAAATTGAGATGAGCACCAACCCCCAGAGTCGGACACGACTGGACTTAACATCAGAGGAAAACCTTTCCATAATGTGTAGCAATTGTAATGGGGTCCTATACCATTTTGAAATTATTTTCCATGGAGGTTTTTTATCCTTATGTGTTTAATTTTTAGATCCATGACCTGACTAGATTCTCGTTAAAGTTTGTATTTTGTTTCCAGCCTCTACTAGGGTATGTTTTGTCTTGTAGAACAAGGCTATTAATTCCTTCTATAGTTCCCCAATAATTCCTTTCTCTTTTTCTATTTTCCAGCTAATGATTCTATCTTATGGGGCATCTATTGCTTCTTTCTTTTTCATTCCCTGAATTCTTTGGGACAAGCCTAACCATGCCATCCAGTTTTTTAACCCGCCTTTGTCCTTTATCTTATCACATTTTTTAATTTCTCCGGTAGGTTCTAAGAAGTCTCCTACCTTATTTACTCCGTTTCCTTTCAGAGCCTTAATTAAGTTCCTAAATGTTTGGTCTTTGCTTTCCCAGTTTTCTAACAGAAAGGGATCTATTTTATTTGTAATTCATTTTGCCATTTCTTCCAAATGTACAATGTTGAGAGGCCAGGCCTTACCTTTTAAAGCTCTTTTTAAATCATTTTTTCTCCCATAAGTGACCCCTTTTTCCAGTCATTTAATTCTTTCGCTAATTTTACCCATTTTTGCTCCTTCCATTTCCATTTCTATTAATTCAACAAATTGACATGCCTCATAGTACAATTCCAGGGAAGGGGCTCCCCATCCATCAACTTCTTGGGTGCCATAAAAAAAATAGAGATTTTATTTTTATTTCCTCCCATTACCCATTTTTGATGGAACTGTCCCACTTCCTAAAAAGAAGGAAAGGGCAGAATTTGAAATAAGTATAAAAATTTGGGTAGGATCTTTATCTTGTAATTTTTAGTCTTTTAGTGTTATCCCGAAACTTCTTCCACCAGGTGTTAAGTGATTTGCTTGTGTTTTTCCATAAGTGGTTGAAGTTCATTTGAATAACATTGTTTAAATTTTTTTTTGGTCAACTGGCATTTTTAGATTAACCCAATGTGATTAAGATAATATAGTATTAGGAAAATAAGATCTGACAAAACTTTGATAGAAGCACCCCAAGACTACATTTGTAGACCCATCCCACTGCAACAGTACCACAAGATACAACTAGAAGTTTGGTAACATGTCAGAACAATATCTAAGTGGATGCATGGACACACTAGCCACAATGCATCACATTATTCCTTCAGTAAAATTAATTATGAAAACAAATGAGGGAGACTAGTAGTGTCTGAACAAAAAAAAATCTGGCTGTCCACGGTGCACAACAAGTGTCATGGTCAGACTATAAAACATTTGTAGACAATGGCTGAATTTTCCTAAAGATGTTTTTAGAGCAAGAGTTAATTATTAGGATGTAGAAAAGAGTACCATACAGACTCATATATAAGAGAATATTTGTTTGCACAAGTGTAGACAATCACTAGTCTACAAGCTGAACATTGGCTCCCTTCCCAATCTTCATGCTCCCCTACAGTTGAACTCGTTTTGGTGGGGAGAAAGCTATTGCCTATTTTAAAATAAGACACAACGAAAGCAGTCTTTTTTTGCATGCTAAATGCTGTATCCAGAAGTATGACTTGTCCTGAGCACAAACTGTGTGCTTCTTGTGCACCCTGAATATACCGTATTTCATTATATAATAGTTGCACCCACATTTTTGGGGTTCCTAACTTTTTTCTTCTTTCCTCACATAATCATCGCAGGTATTTTAAAACTGAGAAATTTCTTTCCTTAAGTAAAGAAAATTAATTAAAAGCATTGTCACCTGTAAAGGAGCTTACCTGAAAAGATAGAAGGTAACACAAAGCAGCCAATTCGGAAACAGCTCTCCATTGCATCTCGCTTTGCTGGGCCATTTTCAAAAGCAACGTTCCTGCATGCATATAGAAGTGGCCTCTCATCTCCAAGAAAGTTACAGAAAGTTCATCAACTCCATTTGTGTGTGGCTTCACCGAATGAAGAGCATGATCAAAACTACAAGAGATGGATTCTCATGAGCAATAAGAGGTTTCAGGGTCAAGCACTTACTGCCAGAAAACCAGCAAACTGGTGCATCAATTGAAGTATTGTAAAAAAAAAAATCCCATTTGTCCCTTTACTCTTTTGTTTCTTGCCGCTTCCTTTGCTTTTTTTCAGACATGAGAATTTCAAATATGAAAAGAGGAAATACAATTGTCAAAATTCCAGCTGAGCTAAGGGCACTGCTGCAGCCATAAAATCAAAACGGAGACTAAAAGGATGACCACGTACTCCCCTTCTACACTGCCACATAAAATCCAGATTATCTGTTTTGAACTAGATTACAGTGTTCTCTCACTACTTCGCGATTCATTTTTTGCGGATTCGCTGTTTCGCAGTTTTTCAACTCTAAAACAATATTATAAATCATAAAAAATTACAATTTACAGGCTAAGGAAGGAGAAGCCTAAGGGAGAGAAAAGGAGCCCAAACGGCAAAGAGAGGAGAAGGAGGCGATGTATCAACACACAATTGGTTGATAAAGACTTTAAGTAGTGTAAAACTACTAAAATAATGTACAAATATATAGCATCCCTACTTTGCGGATTTTCACTTATTGTGGGTGGTCCTGGAACCTAACCCCTGCGATAAGTGAGGGAACACAGTATATGGAATATACTGTGTTCCCTATACTCAGGCTCCTTCCACACCCTGAATAACATCCCATATTTTCTGATTTGATCTGGATAATTGGCAGTGTGGACTCAGATAACCCAGTTGAAAGCAGATATTGTGGCATTTTCTGCCTTGATATTCTGGATTATATGGCTGTTTGGAAGGGCCCTCAATTAATCTAGTTCAAAGCAAATGTGGATTTTCTGATTTGATAATGTGGATTATTGGCAATGTAGAAAGGGCCGTAGACCAAGGGTAAGGTTAATGTGGCCCTGAATTTATTGCAGAATCCCCAGGGATCCACATGACCCCTTCCAAAAATATTTTGCAAAAAAAAAAAAAAAGCTTTTTAAAAAAACTTAAGAATGTCTGCAATCCTTCATGTTTATGTGTCCTTCCATGGTTAATCCTTGAGAAGCTTAAAAACATGGCAAATTTGCCTTCAAATCATACATGGTGTAGGTGCGTTTTTCATTTATATGATTTGTTTTTTTAAAAACAACATGAAATGTGGGAGGTATCACAGAAATAACATTGCAAGGTCCCATGTGAGGCCAATGTAATCTCCAACTTGTGCTGCTCAACTTGGGGGCTCACCACCCAAGGACTAGTGAATTTCATATGATTCATGCAAAATGAAGGTACCTTTCAAGGGATTCTCTGCTTTCCTCGACACCTCTGCTTGAAAGTGTCATGACAACCAGATTGGAGTAGGCCAACAAAAGATCACGATGTATCTTCCTCCAATTACCTTTATCAGATTCTGACTCCTCCACAGATGCCAGATATTCCTAAATGAAATCATTCAAGTTATTGTTTGGTCAAGCTCTCCTAAGATTCAACCATTAAATCATCAGTATATCCCTAATGCAAGGTGAGATCCTATTTCCTTTATTTATTTAAATTCTGTAGTCTGTAACTAAATCATCTGAAAATATTGTTCTGCACAGTATTATGGGAATTTAAAGAGCAGAGATCTTTAACACTGTTTTTTGGAAGACAAACTCCGTAAACTCCAAAAGGAGTAATAGGGTTAGGAACCATAAAGCATATTTTCCCTAACACCCATCCTATGCCACATAAAGGTCTAGCAAAATCCCCATAATAGAGACTGCAAGTATACTTCATGCACCGTATTTACTTACTGCACTAATTCTACACAGGGCATATGGCCCTTAACAAATATACTCCCCTAACAGCAGCACTGATATTCCAGATCATTGGAGCAATGCAAAATAAATTAAGAAAAGCAAATGGAAAAGCTGTTCTACAAACACTTGCACAAGAACTGATGGATTGTTCCCATGCATCAGCTTATGCTTGAGGTTGCACACTGGTGCGGGGGCGGGGCTATTTTCATTTAGTCTCAGCTTAGAATAATAAATTCCTAAAAGTTGGAAGCGATCTAGCCCAACCACCTGTCATGCAGGAACAAACAACTAAAGCACTCTTGAAATGCCCATCCAACCTGTTTAAATACCTCTAAAGATGGAGAGTCCACCATCTTCCAAGGCAATCTGCTCCACTCTTACAATAAAAAGAAGGTATTCCTAATGTTTAGATACAATTGCTTTCCTTATAATTTGGATCCACTAGTTCTGAAGCAGCAGAAATTAAGCTTGCCCCATCTTCTGTATGACATCCCTTCATATATCTAAAAACAGCTATTTTTCAGCTCTCATTCTTCTTTTCTACAAGTTAAACATATCCAGCTCTCTAAGTCATTATTCATAAGGTCTGCTTTCTTGATCTTTGATCATTTTGGCTGCTACTCTTTTGACATCTTCCAGCTTTTTTCTGTAAAACTGTTTTCACAAGTTATGAAAAAAGGTTTTCAATTACACCTTCTGCATGGAGACCTAGGGATTCAATCTAATAAAATAATATTGTAGACCCATGAAGCCTTAATCCTTTCCTTGTTTGCTTAAACCATGGGCAACGGTCTCCAACGTGTAAGTGGTCTCAGTTACAAATAAAGACGTTTAAGCAAGCGTTAGTCATTTAAAGCAGTGTGGTCCAACCTTTAGTTACCCGAGGGCCAATCAAACTTTAGTATAGGAATATGAGGCTTCGAGATGGCAGTTTCTTAAAAACTTAAAGCAGTAAGAAGGGTAAACAGTTTTTTTCCAAATGTTAAATTAAAATTTTTTTCCATTAAGAAGGCCAAGGACCAACAAAAATGAATTGGTGGGCTGCATGCGGCCTGCGGGCCATGGGTTGGACCACACTGATTTAAAGGATGCATACTGTAATACATTACAAATGGAATATTTCAGAAAAGAAAAAAAAACCACATAAACCTTAAGTGTCTGTACAACACATGAACACCACTCCAAACTTGACTGCAAGGAAATTTTCTTCTCTGCTTCCTGACAATGTGCCACAGCATCTTTAAGTCTTTTGTTGGACATGTACAGTTTCACTAATCTGATATTAACATATATGTCATCTGGTCTGGCATAAAGTTCTGACTGGATCAAATCAAACAGTTGATTCCACCCATCCTCACTTTTGGAATCCAAGAGACGTTCCTATGGTGAAGATATAAGACAAGTTGAGACCAATGGTATCGTGTGTGTGTGTGTGTGTGTAATTTTAACATGAAAAATAGATAACATACTTTTTCACTTTTAAAAAATGGCATTATGTGTCCAAGCTAAAAACATAAACATTCTCAAGAACGTAAAATGATTAAAACATATATTTAGTCCCTCTGATTTTTTTTTTTCACTACACTTTTCAAAAAATTCTTACATGCTATTAGGTATTTGCTAAATTACCTGCATGGTACTACTCCCATGCTTAAATTTGATGCTGCTAATTCTATCTAAAATTTCAACCCAATGGCTGTTATTTACCCATCAATTCCTACTAACAAAATTAACAGGAAAGCAACATGCTGTTCTCTTAATGAGCAACATCAATAAATTACCTTGCAAAAGTAATGAATAACAAATGGTTTTAAAGTGTTCCAAGTTTGTGTATATTGTCAAACTTCAAACATTTAAAGGAAAATTTACCTTGAGTCGGAAAACCAAAGGACTTCCAGGAAACTGTTTAGCTGCTCTTTCAACCCAATATTTTGCTCTACCATCAGTAATGTCATTATCGCATAGTAGTTCTGCGATTTTCAGTATAAGATCTTTTTGTGTTGGGTTCAACTCCACTGAACGCTGAAGGCCCAATTAAAGAGAGGAAATAGATACAGTTTAATTTTGGGTGTATGCATGAGTTCTGCAACACAGAGAACTATAACACATCTATCCAAGTTAAAAAGCTTAAAAACTTAGAATGAAGTGTTCCCTCACTACTTCGCAGTTCACTTTTTGAGGATTCACTGTTTTTTTAACAAACTCTTTATATATATATATATATATATATATATATATATATATATATATATATATATATATATATATATATATATATCTATCTATCTCATAAAAATTTACAATTTACAGCCTAAGGAAGGGAGGAAGGTGAAGCTGAAGGGAGAGAAAAGGAGCCCAAGCAGCAACAGGAGAAGAAGGAGGTGATTTATCAAGACACGTTTGGTTGATAAAGACTTTAAATAGTGTATAACTACTAAAATAATGCATAAATATTAAAATAAAAACAGTGTCCCTATTTCACGGATTTTCACTTATTGAGGGTGGTCCTGGAAAGTAATCCCCATGGTAAGTGAGAGAACACTATATTCTGATGTTGTAACTAGCAGGAGTGCTGTCTAGAACCTATTTTCCCACCCCTTGTAATCTTACCAGCAGTGTCTCAGGCCCCTTCTACACTGCCAGATAATCTAGGTTATCAAAGCAGAAAATCCACATTACCTGATTTGAACTGGATTATCTTAATCTACATTGCCATATAATCCAGTTCAAAGCAGAGAATGCTTTGATAACCTAGATTATCTGGCAGTGTAGAAGGGGCCTAAGGGGACTCCTGCCACTCTCCTATCATTTTTAACCTAAGGTCATTTCGTAGCACTGTGACCTTCCTATTTTCCTGCCACGCCCCACCCCATCATCTTCAGGAATCTTAGCAGCATTACCTCCTGGTTTTGTGTTTTGGTGCAGTGCAGCTACTATTTTCATCTGAGTTGAACAATATGATCCTATTTGGAATTTATAAATCAAAAACAGAGTGACATGTGCTAGTCATGACCAGATACCAAGCTAAAATTGCTGCTGACCCAAGGGGGAAAATTAGCCTGCAAAGCTGCAAGGGCTTGGAAGTGTAACAAAAGAAAAGGTGCTGGTTTGTGTAGTTAACCAGGGTGCTTGAAATACAGACACAGATCCTAAATGAAAATAAGTTCAGTAATTTAGACAACTGAGCACATCTAACATTATTTGCTTGCATATCTTAAGGCTAACGGTAAAGAGGCTCATAATAGAAGAATTAAAAGCTTCATGGGAAGCTAGCACTTTCTTATTTCCTGCTAGCTCATACAACAAATGAGTTAAGATGTTTCTTTTTTGTTTCTGTACTTTACAGAAAAGGGGAGGAAAACTAGCCATGTAATAATCCAGTTAGCTGGATAAGCTAACATACTGGCCAAAGCAACTTGGAAATTATTATAGAATTGGTGAAATGATTTGTTCATATTGGGTCAAACAAAATAATCACTTTTCTTGGAAAATAAATCACAAATAAGACACTTCCCTCTCTGTACGTTCTTATATCCAACAAGAATTACTGAGACATATAATGGGTCTATTGAGGTGGCAGAAAATGGTCCCATGCCTCTGAAGTTGTCTGCCCCTGCTGTAAAGCTTTATCTGTGTACAAGTCCTATGATTTTTAGAGGAAATGCAACTATTTCTTGAGCTAGAATTTGGTAGATAGTTTCAGACCCAGTTTTAGTGTAGACTTATACTGTTACACCATTTTAGAAATTATTTTCTAACACTCTAATTTATTTCAAAATAAATACTGAGTATATTTCAGTAAGAAGTTCATTCATGTAACTAGCAGCCATGTACACAAACCATGTCAGTGCTTTCTCACCTTGTAACAACCTACAGCTTTCTCTACATTATCTTCCACTTCATAGAGTTGTCCCAAGAATTTGTGTGCCTTGGGATCTCTTTCTTGGACACCAAGGTAGGTAGATATGTACCTTTGCAAAAACAGCATAGCAAGTTAAAATGCAGGCAGTTAATGACTGGTGAAAATAATCATTATGTTGTTATAATTAAAAGAGAATCAGGAGCATCAACTTTCATGTATCATGTTTTAAAGTTACACTGTACATTGTTAAGGAACACTTAGCATTAGTTCTGCACATTATATAAAACATGCATGAGAAATGCAAGAGTTACTATAAACATATCATAAATATACTGTATACACTCATGTATAAACCAACTTCACGTATAAGTTGAGGGAAGGTTTCTGGGCAAAATTACGGATTTTGATGTGACCTGTTGATAAGTCGAGGGTCATTCTGTGGAGAGGGAAACATTTTCTCATCCCAACATTCAAAAGAACAGAAGCAGTCGCTGCTACAGAGGAGAGAGTCAAGGAGGCCAATACTTTTTAAAAGTTCTTCTTGCCTTTTGCCACTCTACTCAGAAAAGGGGATGGTTCCTTTTTATTAAGAGTTAAGGTACAGTACTTACACTGACACATGGATAAGTTCATCTAGAAATTTTGATCGATTTCTGTACAAAGATTTCAAGATTTATACATGAGTACTTGTCACACACTAAACTGGAAGTCAATCTCTAAACAGTAGGTGCTCAAAACCTGAAAAAAGGCTATTCAGAATCACAGCACACAACAAGTTACTTTAGAGATCTTTTACCTTTTAGCAAGTTCATATTCCTTTGCTTCATAGTAGAGCTTGGCAAAAAAGAATCCTTTCATGGATTTCTAAGAAGAGAGAAATGTAGTTTTTTTTTAAAAAAAAATGTCTCTAATTGGTTATTTATAGTTTGAATCTTGTGATGGGATGGATTTTAAGACTTCCACATTTTGCAGATTACAGTTTCCTATTTCAGAATGTACCGTGTTTCCCCGAAAATAAGACAGTGTCTTATATTAATTTTTGCTCCCAAAGATGCTCTAGGTCTTATTTTCAGGGGATGTCTTATTTTTCCATGAAGAAGAATTCACATTTATTGTTGAACAAAAAAAATGAACATTTATTATATACTGTACAGTAGTTGTCATCATAAACCAGCATAACCAGATAAACTGAACCCTATCAAGAATTTATTGTTACTACCAATATTTCCATGTACAACACTTTATGGTACATACATTTACTGATCCTGCATGCTCTGGTGTTGTGTTCGGTGGGCATGCTTCCAAACAATAACGTTGCTAGGTCTTACTTTCAGGGGAGGCCTTATATTTAGTAATTCAGCAAAACCTCTACTAGGTCTTATTTTCTGGGGATGTCTTATTTTAGGGGAAACAGGGTAACAGTTCAAACTACAGTAGAGTCCCACTTATCCAAGCCTCGCTTATCCAAGCCTCTGGATTATCCAAGCCATTTTTGTAGTCAATGTTTTCAATATATCGTGATATTTTGGTGCTAAATTCATAAATACAGTAATTACAACATAACATTACTGTGTATTGAACTACCTTTTCTGTCAAATTTGTTGTATAACATGATGTTTTGGTGCTTAATTTGTAAAATCATAACCTAATTTGATGTTTAATAGACTTTTCCTTAATACCTCCTTATTATCCAAGATATTCGCTTATCCAAGCTTCTGCCGGCCCATTTAGCTTGGATAAGTGAGACTCTACTGTACTCCAAATTGTAACAGTTTGAAAGTCATTGGTCTTTGTTTTTACTAACACATGGCCAAGATTTTCTTAGTAACTGCTTAATGGCCCATCTCTGAAACCAAGATTTATTAAAATATGTCAATTCACACAGAACAAAAAAGAGCATGCCAGCAAATACATTTTTCCAGACCCAGATATTCATTTCTTGTTACAACCAAGTAAAATAAATTGCAACAGGAATGGCGAGGACAAGTATTTCAAGGATGGAATGGTGGCTATTTAAGAGCACTAAATGTCTCTGTAAACAGTGAGGTGCGAACTAGTCACTCCAGAAAACCACTTTTCAGATGTCTCAAAAAGTTCTTCCCTCAATAACAAAAATGTGGGTTGCTGGGTGTTCCAGAGTAAAGAATGTTCCCTCTCTGTTGTGTAACTGCAGCTATACTGGCCCATCATTTCAACCTAATTTGGAAGTTAAGGAAAAGCCACTGCTTTTTTTGTTTAATTATGTCCTTTCATCCTCAGACAGAGATAACAGATGTCTCATTCTAGCCCTTTTATGACAGAGAAATTAGATCACAGATCTCTCAGAAATGCAGTACACTGTTGATGGCTCAAATTACAAATTGGTGTCAGCTTAGTTACAGAAGTAGTGGATAATTATTTTGTGGTTGTAAAACTACATGTCACGTTCAATTGTTAACACATGCAACATTTTTATGATTTACTGTAAGCCGTCCTGAGCAACTGTTAGCCATAGGTCTACTTCACATGATACGGCCAGAGAGACTTGAACTAGATATTCTACTTACTATAGTTCTGTCTTATCTCCTGCTAAAATTGAAGATCCAGTTAGCATTTATCTCCCTTTTTAATGGCATCTATCCTTGGAAAATTATATAAGAGAACCGTCAAAGGCAAATAAACGGACCACTACCTAGTTAGGATACTTTAAGCTACTGCCACTGGAGAAAAACATTGGATTTTACAAAGTGGTGAACTCTGCAGCTTTTACCAGTTGAGTGGTGATTTGTCAGAACACAAGTTAAGAATATAGTTTCTCCTTATCTACACAGGAATAAAATTTAAAGCTTTTTGTGTCATAAAGAAGAATGTGAATTTGCACAACTCTGTTCTGAAAATAGAGTAGTGTATAACAGGGACTTATCTGTCTCTTTTCTGAATGTGCCACCTACTTTAAGAGCAGATATGTGCAATCAGACATTTTGTTGGCCCAACATTGCTTTCTTTTTGCATTAGTTTAAAATTCAACACAGTAAAAGACATGTATATATATTCCTGGACTTCACTTGGATACATGGAACCACAGATAATTGCAGATATTGAAATAAAATAAAGTAATGCTGGAGGATCTAGAAAATGCCTGGAGAGAACATATTTTGCCAGACATGGATAAATAAAACTGCAGATGCAAATGCCATGGATAAGGGAAACTGTATACTAAGTAACGTTTCATATGTTCAAGTTGGCAATCATTAAACTGGATTTTAAGAGAAGTAAAAACAATGGAATGCTTTCCATATTGGAAGAACTCATCTTACTACCTGTAACATGTTGCTCTGGGGCAACAGGGTCAAATAAGATCATTTTTAAAAATTAACACATCAAAATTCATTTTTTGCTATTAGGAGTAATATTTACTTGTGACTTTAAATGTTTTTGGAGCGGTCCATTGGTGATTTCGAGAGGATTTGGGCCAGTTTATCCATTTCAAAGGGTTAAAAACATCAAGGAGTTTTGGAACCAATAATTAGAACAATGATGATTAATTTGTTCAACAAAAACCTTAAACAACAACAACAACAACAACAACAAACAGAACACGAGCTCTTGCTACAAATTAAACATGTGTTCACAAATCACAGCAACTAACAACTAGAATAAAAAATTACATTTAAATAAAGCAACTGATTTGCCTCTTAGGTCCCTTGCAAAGTAGACAAGAATTCAATATGGAAAAACCATTAAATTACCCACAGTGAGAACTTGCAAGACAGAAATTTTAAACATAATTTATTCTAGCTTTTAATTATCATACATGGAGTCTAATTAAATGTGTTTGGGAAAAAGAAACATGATTTAAGGGGAGACAGCTGGAGGCCAATCTAACAAATGCACAAATATCTGCACGTGAGCAATGTTCATAATATTGAGAAGCTACGAGCAACCTATGTTGCATGCCTTGTGGCTGGTGCAGATTTGATGCTGTTTTAGCAGAAATACTTTAAAAGCTAACACAGGAACTGAAAGGCCAATGAAATAGCTAGGGTCGAGTTTGGAGAATGTACAGTCCACCCTACATTAGTGGGGTTCACTTTATGGATCTGATTATTTGCAGATTTTTTTTATATGGCCTCTACCAGAATCTCTGAGACCTCTAGTGTGATTCTATGGACACTTCTGCTAGAGTTTGACTGCAGAGATGTACTAGAAAATGGCTTCTTAAAAATTTTTCCACTTGTGATCCCTTTCTGCCTGAGAAATTGTTACATTACCCCAGATATATAAAATAGGTATAAGAATCAAAGATTTACTGATAGCAAATCAGCATTTGCTAGGTTTGCTAAACAGGCTATTTTTCTTTTTCTGGAATACAAATGAAGCATTTTCTGCAGAGCCCACTGTAAACACTACACATTGTTGTTAACAGATTTGTGTAAATGGTGGCACTCAGACACACATTTTCTATGATTCCAACACTGAGGTAGAGGGACTCCTTTGGGGTTAGGATCCAGAGTTTAAGAAGCAGTCTGCTAGATGACCTATTAATTCCTAGAGAGCACAACTCTTTAGAAATCTCTCCTCCAATGTAATTCTATAGCCAACTTCGAAGAGATGGTGTCGATAGTCACACTGAACAGCCCAGGGATGTTCTTTAACAGGATCAGTTCCAATCAAGGATTCTCCAGATACTTTGGATTCCTAGAGGTTATGGGAGTTCACTACTCAACATTTATTAGCCATCTGATCATAACTGGGTGTCTTGGAGCCTGCTGCCATGAATTCTCTCAGCCTGGCCTACTTCATAGTGCATAGGGAGTTTGAAAAACATAATAAAGATATTGTACCACGCAGTTCTTTCAAGCATTTAGTCATTTAAAAACTAATTTCACCCACTCACATACAGCAGGCCCTTGGCATACATTGTGACCCCTGTAAATACCAAAATTAGTGGATGCTCAAGTCCCACGACACAAAATGGCATAGTAAGATAGCCCCTTACAACAGGAAAAGAAAGGTTTGCTTTTTGCATTTAAAAACGTGGATGTTTGATTGTGTGGATATATAATCCGTTGGGCTTGGATGCAGAGAGGTGAATTCAATGTAAAACTACTAAAGTAAGGGTACATCTACACAGCAGAATAAATACAGTTGAAAACCACTCATGGTGGCACAGTGCAAAGGAATCCTGGGATTTAAAGTATGGTGGAACACCAGCACACTTTGGCAGAGAAAATTAGAGACCTTATAAAATTACACCTTCAATCATTTCATAGTATTGAGCATGGCAGTCAAAAGTGGTGTCAAACCAAATTCACTTTACAGTGTAAATGTAGCCTAAGAGAGCTCCCACCAACTACAAAAAATGGTCTCTGATGGAGCAATATTTTTAGATTTAGAATGTCCAATTTCTACAAAACTAGCATGGATTTTTTTAAATAAAGGAAAGTTTTTATAACCCTCAAACTTAGAAGGCCTACACCTTAAGATCTGCCGGGGAGGCCTTCCTCTCGCTCATGCCACCTTTACAAGCACGGTTGCTAAGATGGAAGGAAAGGGCCTTCACGGTGGTGACCCCCTGGCTCTGGAACTCCCTCCCAAGGGAAATTAGGTTAGCCCCCATTCTGTCAGCCTTCCACAGGGACTTGAAAACCTGGATGTTCCAGTGTGCTTTTGAATGACGGTAAATCCCTGATCATGAATTCCAAGCCCTAATTTACTGATTAGGTTTATTCAGCACTTTACCCCCCAGCCCTATAATTTGCATTTTGCACAAGTCCTTGTCCTACCCTCTCTAATCTGATCATGCCCACCATATCCCTGGTTTGCTGGTTGTAAAATTGGTTTTTGATACACTTTTACAATGTTTTTATACTTTACTGTTTTAAATTGTTCTAATCAGATTGTTTATGCTATATTGTTATTATGTTTTTAACTGTGTCTTAGATGGTAAAATTTGTATATGATGGGCTTGGTCCCCATGTAAGCTGCCCTGAGTTCCTTTGGGAAGATGATGACAGGATATAAAAATTAAGTTATTATTATACACAAGCATGGGAAAACTTTGGCCCTTTGGACTTCAACCCCCAACTTTCCTAACAGCTGATACTGGTCAGTCATAAGGCCGAATAGGGTAGAGGGTTACAGCCTGTGCTGAAGGGGGTAACACTCCCCTAGAAGGCGCAGGTTGCAGCTTGGTAGTCCTCCTGGACTTATAATTGAGCCTGGAATCTCAGGTTTCAGCGGTGGCAAGGGGGGCTTTCGCACAATTAAAACTTCTGTGCCTGTTGCGCCTGCACCTTGGGAAGTCAGACTTGGCCATGATGGTCCATTCTCTCATTACATCTAGGATAGACTACTGCAATGTGGCCTACGTAGGGTTGCCTTTGAAGACTGTTTAGAACAGGGGTCCCCAAACTTTTTAAACAGGGGGCCAGATCATGGTCCCTCAGACTGTTGGAGGGCCGGACTATAATTGTTTTTTTAACCTATCCTATTCACACTGCACATATCTTATTTTGAGTAAATAAAAAAAACTGGAACAAATGCAGTTTCAATGTTAATCATAATAATAAAATAATAAAGAAGGTTGGAAGAGACTCCTTGGGCCATTTAGTCCAAACCCCTTCTGCTTTGTGCACCAAAAGCACAAGCAAAGCACCCCTGACAGATGGCCACACAGCCTCAATGTTGTTAATAATAATAATAATACATCACACAGTCCTAAATGCTTTGGAAGTGTTTGAATTGTGATTTTGTGATACAAAATCCAGCTTATATATCTCGTTTGCTGTGTTATACTGTGTCTTTGTGTCAATAATAATAATAATAATAATAATAATAATAATAATAATAATAATAATACTAAAGAGGGTTGGGAGTGACCCCTTGGGACATCCAGTCAAACTCCCTTCTGCCTTTGTACACCAAAAGCACTAGCAAAGCACCCCTTAAAATTAATTATTCATTAAATAATAATTAAAATACCATTATAATCAAGCAAAGCTTTGGAAGGCATGCACTCGGTGGAGGAGGGAGCCACCGCTGTGCGGGCCAGATAAATTGCTTCGATGGGCCGCATGTGGCCCCTGGGCCGTAGTTTGGGGACCCCTGGTTTAGAAGCTTCAAATAATCCAACGAAAGGCAGCCAGGTTAATAACTGGGTCAGTGTACAGGGAGCACACAACTTCCATGTTGCAATCAGCTTTATTGGTTGCTAGTTTGCTAATGAGCACAATTCAAAGCACTGACTTTGGCCTATAAAGTCCTAAATGGCCCCAGCCCAGCTTACCTGTCCGAACGCATCTCCCTCTATGAACCACCACGGAGATTAAGATCTTCAGGGGAGGCCCTGCTCTCAGACCCGCCACCATCACAGGCATGATTGGCGGGGAAGAGAGACAGGGCCTTCTCAGTGATTGCCCCTCGGGGATGGAACTCCTCCCTGGTGAGATTAGATCAGCTTTCTCCCTCCTGTCCTTTAAGATGGTAAAAACTTGGCTTTGGGACCAAGCCTTTGGGACAGTGCAATAACGGCAGCAATAGGAAATTTCATGATGCTGACCAAATCCAGTATGTTGTGATGGTTTTAAATAATTGTTTCAATGTGAAGATAACTGATTTTAGTGTTTATGTATATTTATAGATTATTTTATGTTCTGGTACTGAATGTTTGCCGTATATATGTTGTGCTCCGCCTTGAGTCCCCTCTGGGGTGTGAAGGGCGAATATAAATATTTTAAATAAATAAATAATACTTTGGGAGTTGAAGTGCAAAACACTTGAGGGATCGAAGTTTGCCCATGCCTTGTGTAGATGCACCCATTAATCATGGGTGCCTCTACCCTGTAGATCGAATGCAAGCCACTTTAACAGTCATAGCTCAATGCTGTGGAATTCCGGGAGCTGTAGTTCGGTGAGACACTTGCAGTGTTTAGCAGGGAAACGCTTCTCTCATGTGAACCGCCTTGTGTGTCCCCCAGGGGTGAGAAAACGGTATATAAATGCAATAAAGGCATTGTCAAACTACAGGTCCCAAGATTCCATAGCATTGGAGACACCGCTGTTAAAAGTGGAGTGTAAATGCAGCCCAAGAGAGTTCCCGCCAATTCCAAAAAAACTGTTGGGAAACAGGAGCCAAGAGGAAGCAACGCCAACGGGGCCCAGCCCGGCTTCCTCCTCCTCTTCCTTCCAAGAGAGGCGCCTTCCTTGCGAGCCCCGGGTCGGGAAGCCCATTGGAGAACGCCTTCAAAAGCGAACGCTGAGCGCACCAATCAGCGGCCTCCTGCGAACCCTTGACGGGAATAACGCTGAGCTGGGCACCCTCTCCTGAGATAGACGCACCCACCCAGCCAGCCTGCCTTCAATTCTACGCCACTCGCCTCTCTGGGAGAAGACGCCGAGGCCTGCAGCGAGGTCACGTAACGGTCGACTTCGGCCCTGTTCCGCCTCATCATGGTGGCGGCCCCCACAGAGCGCCCTGGCGCCGCCAGAAAAGAGGAGGAGGCGGCGAAGAAGGGTGGGGAGCACAGCACAGCCGAGCCGGTCTCGTCGCTTCCCCTCTCGAAGAGCGATGGTGATGACGCCACCACGCGCGTCGGCATGCGCGGGCCTCAAGACACGTCTGTTGCGTCGGCAGCGCGACGGAAGTGACGAAAGAGAGGCAGCGGAGCGGAAGTGCCTACAAGGCGTGCTTCCTTCATAAAATTGGGGAAGGGGCGTGGCCTACGGGTTGTTTTTTTTTTTGCGCCCATAGAGATAGATAAAAAAGTAGATATGCTCTCACATCGCGTAGGAAGAAACCTTCCGAGTACCGTTAGACATATTAAGGACCCCTTATCCAAAAATGAATAAAGTCCGAGGATTGCTGTGTGCTTTCCGGGCTGTATGGCCATGTTCCAGAAACATTCCTCATAACGTTTCTCCCGCAGATATTGTGAGGTTTGTTGGGACCCAGTCAAATGGGGTTTATATATCTGTGGAGGGTCCAAGGTGGGAGAAAGAACGCTTGTCTGTTGGAGGCCAGCATGAATGGTGCAACTGGCCATTTTGATTAGCATTGAATGGCATTTCAGCTTCAAGGCCTTGCTTCTTCCTGCCTGTGGGAATCCTTTGTTGGGAGGTGTTAGCTGGCCCTGATTGTTTCATGTCTAGAATTCCTGTTTTCTGAGCCAGAGAAGTCAGTCATAGCAAGGCACTTGATGAACCAACCTGGATACAGCAGATTATTTGAGAACACAGAAATGCTGGACCACTCTAACAACCACAATGTCAGACTACGCTGAGAAGCCACTGAAATCTACAAGCACGTGGACACTTTCAACAGAAGAGGAAACCATGAAAATGAACAAAATCTGGCTACCAGTATTTAAAAAAACTCTAAAATCAGGACAGCAAAGAAAGAGCAACACTCAAAAAGTGTATAAACCCCAGTTGTCTAGTTTCCAACAGACAACACAACCTCTGAATATGCCTGTCATAGATGTGAATGAAAGGTCAGGAAAGAATGGTTTTGGAACATGGCCATACAGTCTGGAAAACTCACCCAGTGATTCCAGCCATGAAAGCTTTCAACAACTTGGTCTTATCTCAGATCTCCAGAAAGTGGTCTTCGGCTTTGTACCATCACAACTATATTTTGAGTAGATTCATGGCCCAAGGTCTCTTCTGTTGTTGTTGATTTGAGGTAAGGAGCTTACGAAGTTTGTGGGTACATTTTTTTTCCATATCAGGAGCAGCTTGAGTCGCTTCTGGAGTGACAGAATTGGCCATCTGTGGGAGGCTTCTCTCATGTCCCCCGCGTGGAGCTGATAGAGGGAGCTCATCTGCGCTCTCCCTGGGTAGGATTCGAACCTGGCAGCTTTCAGGTCAGCAACCCAACCTTCAAGTCACGAGGCTTTAGTCCACTACGCCACCAGGGGCGTGGGTACATTACAGAGCCTGTGATTGATGTGACAGGGATTGATATCTGGAGATTGACATTAATGATGTCACTGGGTGTGACACTAGATTTGGTGAAATAGGTCACCCAGACTATTGCTGCTTCTCTGACTTTCAGGGAAACAGCAAAATATGTAGCAGAATAGTTAATACAATAACTTTGGGAATTTTGGGGCTAGGTAATTAGATTTATGATGTGAATATTTAGACGCAATTCTATTAAAAATTTGTATACATAGTATTACTATTATTATATCGTCATATAATGTTTGGATATTAATTCTATCTTTATAATGATGGTGGTGATGGCAATAATAATTATAATAACAAATAATTTTATTTAATATTCCCCTCTCCTGATGAACCATCAGGGTATAAGTATAAATTGCAAACTAATTTATGAATGAGATTTGTCATCCCTTTGCAATTCTCTAGCAAATCACATTTATGACAATACAATCCCACATGTTTATTCCCACTGAACCTATATTCAATTATTTGGAAGTAAATTCCATGAACACTTTGGTCTCGGGACCTATTCCTATGGTAATTTGGGGGTTGCTGATTCAGAAAATGGCATTGGATAGACCGTATTAACTCTAGTTTCTTAGATTTGGTCATGATTTATGAGTGAGCAGATAAAGACTTGCATATGGCATTTATGGAGGACTGTAGTTACTTACAATATGTAATCTCTAGCCAGCAAAGGAAGAAGATGAAATAACGATTATATTTTATTGACCAATTAACACACTATACTCTCAGTCAGAATCAGTACACGTCCAGATTTTTATTTTGTGTACTATTCTGGAATAAGTAAAGAGAGAAAATAAAAAAGAAAGTAGCATCAAAAAGCATCTTTTGTCATTGAAAAGGTTGAGTATATGCCATCATTTGAAAGGCCTTGGCATGGATCTTCTGCATAAAAATACAAGGTAACAGTATATAGATATTTTGGCTAATATTGCATACATGTGGCAGAATAAGGCACAACAAGGAAATGAAATACAAAAGCACACAGGAATATCTATCTGTTATACAGAAAAATTCCCATTATATTCAAGTAGCTCTGTGTTTATATATTTTTAGTTATACAAGACTCTGTTGCCATTTTCTGGTTTGAGTTGCCATCTTTAAATGATGCATTCTGGAGTCACTGTGTTCCAATTATATAAGAAATGCAGCCTCCAATCTTGTGTATATCAGTCAGTTACAAAAATTATTAATCTCTGCAAAAAGTTGGTAAATATGGCTTCTTTAAAGTTCATATCCAGGGTGTTAAAGATCTCAGGATCTTCAAAACTCAGATATATTGAATTCTTTCCAATAAGCTAGTGAAGAAGTTTTAAAAGGCCTCCTGACAGAATATGAACTTGTCCTGAATTTTGGGATTTTTTTTTTTTTTTTACAGAGCATTCCTCGAGTCATCAGCACAAAGTCTGAGCATATACTGTATTTACTCGAAACTAACACCTTTTTTTGGCTAAATCACCTTGCCAAAATTAGGGTGCTCATTAGATTTGAATAATACAGTAATCTTAGTGCTGAGCCAAAGGCAAAGGGGAATCTGCTTCAGGAGCACCTAGAGCTCCTATTTCAGGGACTTCATCTGTAATTTAATTGCCATGGTTCAATGCTATGCAATGCTGGGCTTTGTAGTTCGGTGAGGCATCAGCATTATTTGGCAGAGAAGGCTTAAGGTCTTGTAAAACTACTGATCCCATGACTCCATAGCATTGAACCAAGGCAGTTAAAGTGGATTCATTCTACAGCATACATGCACCCCAAGGGTTTTTTTTCCATTGCTGGAAGGTTTGGTGTTCTAACACTTCTGCTTTTAAAGAAAGATTTCTAAGGAGGCAGCAACTGGAATGGCCATATTACAAAGAATGCACTTTTTGCTGCTGCGCATTACATTCAGCAGCCAATACTTTTTTTGTTTTCAGGGTTTTGAAAATGGAGGGGCGAATTAGATTTGATGGTACATTAGACTCGAGTATATATGGTAGTTGTTGATTCCCATTACTTTACAAACAATATATTATATAACCAGCACTAATTTTTCAAAAATATCGTGATAACTGTTCTCAAAAATTTTAACATTAAGACTGGCCAGTTCAACACACATTGCTAAATATACTTAGCAGTTAGAAGCATAAGTCCTCATTTATACCAGAACACCTCTGTTAGAATAACTCAAATTTTAATACTGAATAGAAGAGTGTTTAAAACCAATACATATGCATATACATATATATATGTATTGGTAAGTAATTATATGGCCATGATTCAATGAATATTTTGTTGGCACCGAACAGGGCACTCCTTGAGATAATCCTATGACTAATCGACAAATAAGTGTCTATAAGATTCCAGTCCCAAATTAAGTATAAACTCCTGCTAGGATCCAATGATGGGTTGGTTTCTGGTGAGAGGATTTAGTCAGGTTCATATGGTAACCATCTCAATGCATCACCAAATTTTCTTGAGCCCATTTTCAGAGATGAAGAGAAGAAAGTTATGTCACACTGACAGTCAGGAGCCAGCATAAAGCTGGGCGTATTTCTACGTTGTTTTGGTTCTGCTACATTTTGCTCCAGCTGACAAAAATTAGACAAATCATATTGGAATTTAGTTTATAATGATTTGGTCTTTTGTCAAGGGAAATCTTATACTTTATTCCCAATGTCCACTATTTTTTCATCCACCATCTGCTAAGCAAATACAAGGGATGTATATGTATATATATCTATAAAGCCATATAGGTGTAAGATACATTATTTAAATGGTTGAATATGGTTGCTTGAGATTAAAAGCATGGTTATGGAACATGTGGCTTTTATACATTTCTAGATTGCAAACCTTACTATTCGCAAGGATAACTAAGATTGATGGCTGCAGCAATCCAATTACATATGGAGACCCACATGTTTCCAAACCTTAACATGAAGGAGCTTTAGAGGTATATTTTCAAAGTGAGGCAAATGTATTAGTATATAGCTAGTCATGCTGAGGAATACTTTTCTTCTGAGTTAATGTTTGATAGACTCAACAAAATTAAGTCTGTTTACATCAATACAATTTCCTACATGTTGCATAGCAAGAGGAGATCTAGAAGCAGAGGGTTTCACTTTCTTCCCAAAGTTTCAGCCAATTTTTTAAGTCTCTTCTTGAGTTCTAGCGGAAACTTCTCATAGCACTTCTTACAGACAGGCTTCATATCAAATTCCACAAACTTGTTTCTGGAAAGGGAAAAAAATGTGTCTTAACAGATACAAACAAAATCCATACATGTGTACAATTAGCTGACAATAAATTAAAACTAAACTCTACAATTCGGTTTAAATTACACTTCTATTATTTTTGGAAGTTTAATAACATAAAGACATTATTATTAGTGTACAAACGCCTTTTAGGTCCCAGCATTTGTTTTGAGCTGTCTCTTTTAAAATGGGCACATTTCAATCCAACATCTACAGTTTTGTCAAGAGAGATGTGGAAACCAGGACCTGATTATTGGGATCCTGCTTTTCTGTCAGAAATGGTAATCCATTTTCCCTTCTGCAGTCCCTCTTACATTCTGAAATATATTTTGCTACCAAGAGAGCTGCAGGGAATATGCCATTTATATTGGTATTTGATATTGAAATATACCATTAGACCTTGACCAACAATTTCTGCAACAGACAAATCCAAGCACTACCAGTCCAAAAGTATAATGCAGGCACTGCATCTTTCCCTTCTTAACTGATTTTTCTCTGAAAAGCAAAACAGACTAAAAAAAAAAAGGGGAAGCAAACAAAGCTATAATTGAAAGGTGATGACATTGGATCCCCTTTAAAAGACTATGAACAAGGCAATGGAATTGAACAAGGCAAGCCTCTCTGGGAATTTCCCACATTCATGTTTGAAGTTGTGCTCGAACCTTTCAATATATAAAAAGTACTCCCATACATGCAGGATGCATCTCATACCTTAGTCCTGTAAAATGCCGTTAGATATTGAGAATGAGACTTTATTATAATCACATATGCATGCACACCACAATATCTCAAAGAAATGTAGTTCCTTCAAACTGACCAAAAGGAAGGAAGGAGCACAGAAAGTAGAAGACAGGAATGAAATGTTTACAGGCAAACTGGTTTTTTCTTTTTATGTTTGTCCTTTTCCTTTTGTTCACGCTCCCGTTTGGCAAGTCTCCGCTTAAACTCTTCTGGCATTTTCTCATAACAGTGTTTGCACACAGGTTTAAGATCGATTTCAACAAACTTGTCCCTTTCAGGTAAAGCAAAGAAGAAACAGTTGGGAGAACAGGAAAGCATCAAGAAGACAGGTCAAGTAGAAAAACAGAATTCAGCAGAAAACAGAAATGAAGTGAAAATTGCAAATATCGTAATAGGAAATGATTTGCCTTTGCCTGAGACTGAATCATGGCTTTGTTACTGCAGAACAGGAAAGACATCAATTGCTTTCCTATGCATGTCCACTGCTAATGTCCATAAACATAGCTTCATGTGCTACATAGGCAGAAAACGTATGCTATGTACATTTCAAATACACAATGAGTGAAAACACTCTAAAAACCTCTACTTGCATATACTGTGGAGAATGAAAAGTGGCAGTGGCCAAATGTAAAATAAGTTGGGGGGAAAAAAGAGATTGCACAAATATGTATATGGTGTACCAATTTTGGAGTGTATACCAGCATACAGACTTTAAGTCTGAGTTTCCTTTTTCCAAATGTGGATCTTAAAAGAATTCATGGTAATATGTAATCGTCTTGAAGCTGTGAACCAATACTGCCTATGTTATTCTACATAAAGGCGTTAAAGCAATAGGATACGGACACCTTAAGTTATTTAAAGTTCTGTACTACATTGCTCTGGACTGGAGTAAAGAATGTAAACTGGTCATCCTGCTGAACAAGCAACCAATGTCTGCTTCAGTAAGTGCAAGCTTTTATTGTGTGCTGGGGGAGGAATCAGACGGCCCTCCAAGTATTGTGGGACTACACGTTCCACCAAGTCTAGCCAGCATAAAGCAATGGAAAGGAATACTGGAAAATGCAGCCCAACATCTCCAAGGAGGTTAGCAGTTTCCCGGAACATCGCCATTTCCTTCAGGATCACAAACAATTACTTACTTGAGTGTTAACTTTGTGTTGCAAGTAGAACATGCAAAGCAGTTCACACACCATGCCTTATTCAAAGCAGAAACCACTATGAAAAAAGAAGTAACAGGATTAACTAGATGCCATTACTAACAGCAGTTGTTTACATATATCATTATAATGTCACAGCATATGTTGTCATAGTAATATCTCAAAAGACAGATACAAAATTGTCCAAATCACTGTACATTGTTTGAAATTGAAGATCTGTACAAGCAGATTTGACAGCAGAACATTTGGTATGGTGTCTAGGCTCAGTATGCCATATGAATACACTCATTAGTATGTACCATGCTTGACTTTTATAACATTTACACAGATTCAGCACTTTTCCACTTTGTGTGGCTATTGAAGCTAGGGCTGAACCTTTCTAACCACTTCCATTCTCTGGATTGCAGATTAGCCAAGCAGCAAGTGGCTGGAAAGCTGCCATAAACTGTCCACAATCCAACAGAATAAAAGTAGATTAGTGGGATTTCGGTAGTAATAATGGACAGTATGCAACAGCCTGTCACAGTGAGTGATGTTGCTGTTTTTGCCTTCTGTGTATAACTGCTCTAGCCATGATGAAGGGGATCCACCATGAACACATGGATTGCATGACTGTGATTTTATATGAATTGTCTGGATTATGGAGTACAGTTGCCAATGCATAATAGGACTCAAGTGTCTTAATGATGGGATTATACATTTTGATGTTCTACAGCAGATATGAGAAAATTGGGCTTGTTTTTGTGTACCTAGTCACCATCACTCTAAATGGTGAATTGCCAAGCTTCCAAGTGTGGTGATTCTCTTTTTAAAATTGGACAGTCCCCCACCACCCTAGTTAAGATTACAAAGAAAATCTGAATTGTTCATAACCAAAACTAAACTTCTGACCACTTCATTTGTTGTGGGGGTTATTGTTTATTTTGGCTATACATTGAGCTCTCTAAAATTTGGCACCTAGAGCCACTTTTGGCTGATCTTTCCCATTATTTACTGTATCAGTGCAAGTACTATGACCATAGTAGCAGTAATAGGACCGTAATCTTGACACTGTTTTATTATAATAATTATTAAAAGCTTTAACATGGAATCTGAGTTATGTACAATAAAATAATTTAAAATACTTGTAGATTAAAATAATAACCACTTTATATGCTACCGTGTAAAACCATGCACATTTGCACTATAAAATAAATTAATTCCTATTGAAAACACCAGGTTTTGGCTTGGTGCCAGAAAGAAACCTTTGTGCCATTTGGACAGCCAAAGGGAGTTCATTTCATAATTGGGGTGCCAGAGTTGACAAGGCCCTCCTCCAAATTCTCCCCCTTTGGAAGGGGCACAGAAGAATTCTGGCAGGTATTATATTTTTCATTCTCCACCTTTCAATCTTCAGTGTTCTACAAAAATTTATAGCTTGGACAGAATTGCAAGTCTTGAACCTGACAGCCTGGATTGACAACCAGGGTATCACTGCTCTAAAATAAAGGTGTGAAATAAATGATAACTATTCCATGTTAGTTTTAGCACCATGAATATTTTGAGATATTTAATTTTTGAAATAAGCTTTACCAGCTCTTTATGGTTCCTTACAAGAAACATTTCCTTTCTCAGACATCCTTTGTAAAGTGCTTTTTTACTGAAAAGATGAAACAAGAATATCTATGGGGACTCACCATCTCCTTCAATCACACGATTACAGTGGAAGCAAACATCACCAAACAGCTGTGAAAACAGAAAATATGTCTAAATCAGGAACACATCCACAGAACATTCAAAAATGAAAATCAGCAGCTAAAAGCATCAAAATGTGCCTTATTATTCAAATGATATGTGCAAACTTTACATGTGAAATTTGTTATGCCTGAAGATGTTTCCAGATAAACCTTATATTATGAAACTGTCCTGCTACATGCACATAATTTTATTTGGTGTGTGTGTAGCCTTCTTCACTGAGATGTAGGATTAGGGATTGGTGTTACTTGTTACTTGTCTAATGATTATAGCATGCTTGTTTTTGCAGACCAATATGATTAGACTAAACCTTTTCTTAGCAACATTTATTTTCAATCAATTGCAACTGTCACTGCTGCTTTTCATCTGTCAAAATGTGTGAAGCAATGCAAACTGGAAAAAAAGCTGTTTAGGTTATTTTGGAGCTTGTTTCATTGCATGTTTCAAATAACAAATTAAGCTCAGTTTATTACAGAGCCATCAACTTTAAAAATGTTGTATTGAAAACAATGACAAAAGACCACTAGCGATCAGAGAAAAATTTTTACCTGAAAAATGACTTTGTCCAAGCATGATCTTCAGATCAATGGCTTTGTGTTTCATTTCCATTTTAAGCAAAAAATTGCTTTTATGAGTTTCTTAGCAAAGCAGTTCACATATTTTGATTTAATTTTAAAGGGAGATGCTGCAGTGTTTGAATTTGCAACCGTGTATGAAAGAATCAAGGCCCAAGCTCAACAAGGATTCCACACTGAACCAATTGCCCTCACCTGCTATGATGTAGGGTTGTCTGAATCCCATCCAAGGATTACATAATGTTACACCAAGGTGACATTTGGGTTGTCAAAACATTTTTGAAACAAATATATAGAAGTGGGCTTGTTTTATGCTATGGAAGGCCATTGGCACATTTAGTTTGGTATTATCTACGCTGACTAGCAAAGTCAGTGCAGCAAAACATCTGATTTTCCCCACCAGGGAAGCCACAGACTCAACCTGGCAGCTTCTACACTCATGCTCTCAGCAAAGGCATCAAGCAATCACTTGGCAGTGGACAATAAAGCAGTGTTGGTCTATGCTCATTAAAATACATTCATTTTAACATGTAATGTTGAAAGTAAGATACTACTTTTTCACATGAACCTGATTTACAAGTATTTAAAAAGCAGAATGGAAATTTTAAAACTAGTATACTAAAAATATCTCTTAAGATGATAATGCCATATAAAATGCAATCATACCTGATTATAATGTGTTTCACAATATGCCAATCCCTTCCTCTCATAGTGACGGTGGCCAAGGAATGGTTTTTCACACTTTGCACAAACAAAATGCTAGAAAGGAGAAAGAAGTACCAGTTATCTTTATTTTTCTGTTATTGTATTGTCGAAGGCTTTCTGTTATTTTCTGTTATTGTGACCGTATCTCCCCCTATGAACCTGCACGATCTCTTCATTTGTCGGGGGAGGCCCTTTTCTCGCTTCCACCCCCATCACAAACGCGGCTGGTGGGGACGAGGGAGAGGGCCTTCTCCATGGTGGCCCCCCGGCTCTGGGACTCGCTCTTCAGGGAGATTAGGCAGGCCCCCACCGTGGTAGTAATTAGGAAGAGCCTAAAAACTTGGCTCTTCCAACAGGCTTTCGGAGAATGAATTCCCCATCCCCATGATAGTCTTTGTATCTGTGGCCATTTCCTCATTTATGGCACTTTATCTTGCCCTACCAGTTTGTTTACAATCACAGGGATCACCTCATCCCAAGCTGCTCTCTCATTGATGGTTGCACTGAATCAATCTACCTCATGTTATAATACTCATTGTACTTTGCCCAGTTCAGGTTTTTTTTTTTACCCGTTTACTTGGGTGCCAATTCCTTGTTTTAGTATGACTATTATTTTATATTCTTGTTATGTTTACTGTGTTGAATTTTAATCTGTGTCTGTATTTTCTGATGTTTTTATTTGGTTTGCTGTTTTACCTGGGTTTGGCCCCATGTAAGCCACCCCAAGTCCCCTCGGGGCAATGGAGGTGGGGTATAAAAATAAAGTATTATTCTGTCACTCCACCCCCCTGACAAAGAGCTTTCTTTGTAAATTTCCTCCTTTTTCTAATCAAACGCCAAGACCAAATACCTCCCCGCTTTTTAGTGTGGTTCCTATTTATCTATTCACATTTGTTTTCAAACTACTAGGTAGGCGGAAAATGGGCTAAAGGTCAGGAGCTCACCTTGACCCGGGCTTTGAACTCTCAACCTTCCGGTTGGCAAGACTTATCGCAGCTTGGTGATTAACCTGTGCCCCGCAGTAAGATATGATGTTCTAAGTTAGGCTTGTAATGGCTTTATATTTGCATTTCTAATCATTGTGCTTTTGCTATGACTGTAAATGACCCTGAAAGCCACTTAATGCTGGACAGCTAGTTGAAGTGACAGATGTCTGTTCTGCTGTTCATAATAATAAATGCAGCCAGCTTCCTCCCACAAGCAGATAAGGCTACAAGGAGCAAAAGCAGGGACCTCACAGGAACTGGTCACAATTCTTTGCTGTAGTGTCCCATGCTACCTAAAGGGACAGGTCACAACATCCTGTAGCACCTTGCTTGCTAGCAGCCTAGACCTCCATTGTTCTGGCTTTTAAGGTTGGTTCCAGGGGTCAAATGGGAAGGTAAAAGTAGCTGCAACATCATGGCCACAAAGTTGGTGCAGTATCTTGACCTATGTTTTTATTTCGTTTAAAATTATTTTATTGTTTACCATTTAGAACTCTTTTAAATCGTAAACAAATAGGTCAACAAATAAAAACTACCCAACCAAGGTAAATCAAAGATTATCTGTAATGATGGGTTAGGAAATTCACAGGTGATCGCAATGCAGCCCCGATGAACGTATTTTACTGCCATTTTTGACAACATTTGCTGATTTTTCCTTATTCTCTAATAATATTATGCCACTTAATAAATCATAATGAATTAAATAAAAGTTCAAATATATATAATGGCTGATACAGGAGAGGGATTAAAATGACTCAGAATGAAAATAATAAACAAACATAAAATTGGAAAATAGTAAATAATATATAGAAATGAGAATAAATATCAACAACAATAAAATACATGTACCTCTACATGCCACTGTTTGCCCATAGCATTCACCACTCGCCCTTCAATTGGCCTCCTGCATGCTCCACAAATGGGCACTCCCATTTTGTCATGGCAAGGCAAACAGTACAGTTCCCCTTTCAGCTCTCGGGCTTCAGCAGTAAGTTCCTTTCTGTTGTAATAGAAATGTGAAGTGACAGCAGATGTAATATGTTGGGGATTTTGAGAAAGAATAAAACCTTTAAAAATACTATTGGTTTTCTTTAAAAAAAAATGTTCCTGTTACCCGCAGTTGGCACAGTTGAAGTGATCAGGATGGTAAGGGTCATTCTTAAAGATGAGAGGCTGTTCCTCAATGATGGCATGGCACTTTTGGCAAATGTATTTACCAAGGCCCCTGGCTTTCTCCCGATTGTGACAAGGACGGCAGAGGTGTCTAAGGGAGAACAAAAGAAAAAGAATAGTAAATGCATGTTTCCTTTTTGTTGTTGTGTGCCTTTGAGTCATTTCTGAGGTTTGGTGAGACAAACCTATCACAAACCTATTATGGACTTTTCTTGGCAGAATTTGTTCAGATAATTTGCCCTTGCCTTGATCTGAGACAGAGAGAGTGTGACTTGTTCGAAGTCACCCAGAAGGTTTTCATGGCATAGCAGGGATCCCAATATCCTAGTCCAATACTCAAACCACTATCTCACTTTAAACCTACAATTTTTCTTTAAAACAACACCATGGTGGCTTTTGTTTCAGGTTTGATATATCTAAAAGAAATTAACAATTACAGTAGACTCTCACTTATCCAAGCCTCGCTTATCCAAGTTTCTAGATTATCCAAGCCATTTTTGTAGTCAATGTTTTCACTATATCATGATATTTTGGTGTTAAATTCATAAATACAGTAATTACAACATAACATTACTGCGTATTGAACTGCTTTTTCTGTCAAATTTGTTGTAAAACATGATGTTTGGGTGCTTAATTTGTAAAATCATAACCTAATTTGATGTTTAATAGGCTTTTCCTTAATCCCTCCTTATTATCCAAGATATTCGCATATCCAAGCTTCTGCCGGCCCATTTAGCTTGGATAAGTGAGACTCTACTGTATCAGTAAGGAAAATCTATTCTACCTTGTGGAAAATAGATAATTTACTGCTAGCCGGTTTAGGATTCCCCCCCCCCTCCCTCCCTCCCTCTCTCTCTCTCTCTCTCTCTCTCTCTCCATCTTAAATTCCTTTGGTGCAGAACTTTGATGTAAACCCTGATCCTGTGTGATTTCACTCATACAAAAAACTTCGGTATTTTCAGAAGTCTATTCTACCGAATGGTAACAAAAGAAAGATGTGAAGATTATCTAATCCTGTAACTTGCAATAAACCACGATCTTCTAATATCTTGAACAAATTAAAACACATAGTTATTTTGGGATGTTATGTGCACATCTTTAGAGATGTTGTCACTAATTCTATGCTTGTGGAAACTTTGGAGTAAAAATAGAATTTGGAACATTCCTCTCTTCAAAAGAATCTTCTTCTACACAAAACCCATTTCACAATTTGAACTGAAGCGTAAATCTAAAGACTATGTTCCGCCTGCATAAGCAAAAACACGAGGACTCTACAGAACTTTCTATTATAGCATTATGTAAAATCTTGTACAAGCATTTCAGCTACATTTGCAAGCTGGAAAGGGGGCTCTTTCAGGTCCTAGTTTGATTTTAGATGTACAGTAAGCCCTCAACTTTTTGTAGAGTTTATGGGCTTAGTTCCCCTCACAAAAGTGGAAAAACTAGGCATTTTTGAAAAGGCTATTTTTTACCTAGGAGAAAACATCTCGAGGAAATGTTCTTTACAGGAATGTCTTAGTACTGCAGTGTGAAGAATTGGGCTCTTCCTTTCTTCTGAGGCTGGATCTACACTGCCATATAATTCAGTTTCTGAATCCAGATGATCTTCTTTGAACTGGATTACATGAGACTACACTGCGATACAATCCCGTTCAAAGCAGATAATCTGGACACAGAAACTGGATTATATGGCAGTGTAGATGGGGCCTGAGATTCTTAAGGAAATCTCTAGGCACTGGAGGACCTAGAGATTCCTAAAGAAAGTTAAACTCGCAAATGTGGAAGTCCAGCTCTATAAAATTTTAGATGTATAAAATCTAGCTTGTTTAGGAAATCCCTCCTTAGTAAATGGCATGCATAGGAAGACAGCAGTTGACATTATGCCAGCTTGACATTATACCAGCAGAGAGATCTTCTTCAGCTGTGGTTTGATCAGTGCAGATCTAACATCAAACCATGGTCAATGTAAATCATGCTTTGAACCATACTTCACATTAACCCTGGTTTGTGACCAATCCATATTCATGGTTTAGCTATATAAATAAATAACTTGGGTACTGCTGAATAAAATAAACCATGGGTATTTGTAAATGAGGTCCACCAACATTTTCCTTATTGTTTCTGTTCTCTCATGATCATAAGTAATTGAATCTGTAGCCTCTCTCTAATCCTGCTTGTTACAATGTGAAAAAGACCTGTGCTTCCAAGTACAAATTGACCACTATCTACAGACTCATGTGCTCCCAGCAAACATTTGGGGAATATATCTGCTTAAACCAGAGTTTCTCAAACTGTGTTCCCTCAGATGTTTTGGACTTTAGCTCCCACAATTCCTAACAGCTGGTAAACTGGCTGGGGTTTCTGAGAGCTGAAGTCCAAAGCATCTGGAGGAGTGCAGTTTGAGAAACACTGCTTTAAACAGAAATGGTGGAATGGGAAGTGAGATGGGGAAAAGAAAGAATGTTCGGGCTGCAACAACAACCTGACAGACAGATTGAAATACACTTTCAGAAAGAAGACAGTGATAATCTCAAATCCACATAAAATGTTCTGAATGAAGGGCAGCAATAAGGTTCTCTAAATATTTTTGATAGTGTAATATGTTCAGAGTCACCGGCAAGAAAAAACAATTACACAGCAGCAAAAACAGTTTTGTGGCAGCTTCAAGATGGCATATGCTATCACAGATTAAAGCCCACTTGGTCAAAATCAGTGCTATTCATAATTTCACACACACACATATATAAAAGTATAATGGAATTTCAGGCAGTGAAGTCAAAAAGAAATTATACTCAGAAAGTGTCAACAGTGGCAACTGCATTAGTAACACTTGCCAAACAGAAAAATGAAAGAAAAATAAATATCTACCTGCCAGCATTCTTCACAAATCCAATGTCGGCCAGTACCTGCTGGCAGATATCACAGCAGAAACATTCTGGATGCCAACTGTTGTTCATAGCCTTAATCACACGGCCAATAATGAATTCTCCTGCAAATTAACAACAGATTATGATATTTAAAAGGGATTTAATTTAAAATGCTAAAGTGCAGGAGAAAATATTTGTGCTGTCCACTGAAAAAAGGATCTAAACATTTACCTTATTTTTCCATTACTATGATACTTAATTCACATGACCACATTCACATTATAAACCAAGCATGCTGTCTGTTGGAAATGAGGATCCAATTTTGATACAAAGAATGGAGATTAAAAAGCTATATACCACCCCTCTTGCATTGTGATAAGGAAGTTTTTAATATTGAAATACATATATTGTGGTAGATTCTGAATTTCACTAAACGGTAAACATATTATATGTTACTGAATTTGTTGTTATGTTGTTATGTTACTCCTATATATAGGGAGAGGTGTTTATGTTTTCTTGCAATGTATGCTAAAACAAGTTGGCTGGCACTGGTACCAAATACCAATCAGGGTACAAAAGAGGCACTATTCACTGCTCTCCTTCAGGTATTGTATTGCATTATTTATGCTTGCTTTTTTCTCAATACAGCTTACAATAGCAGGCTACAAAATATTTTCACCTTATGCTGTCAGCAGTAGAAAAGAAAATTCACAAAGGAATGTAACTGCTTCACCAAATCAAGGCAAACAAAATACAGGCCTCGTAACTGATCAACTCATGGCCTCTCAGGTGCACAAATCCACAAACTGACAAAATTCCTACTTAGTTATGTATAAGGAATTATTGATGAAAATCATAATTTCATCCTGTTGATGTACTAATGCAGGAATTTCCCTGGTTTCTTCCAGAAAGAGCATGCCTGTGCTTGACAAATGGAATATACATTTTCTTATTGTAGTTTGAATCCATGCATTCACCCAAGGGCATAAGAAGAGGGAAACAAACATTCTGATCTCGATTCTGGAAATGAGGATTTTTTTCCCAGCCCTCACTTTATTTTTAAATGACAGAAATTTAAAGAGGTTTAAGAACAATTTTGTATCTGCCACCGTGAACAGTCCCAATTTAGAATGATGAAAGGATGTGTCCTGATTGCTGCGGCATACTGTGGAAGATGTTCATGCACTAAAATTATGCAAAATACTACAGTCTTGACTTTGGGATAATCCATGTCTTCTGTACTCAAAAGATCTGAGATTGAAAAGTGTTTTAAATGTAATGACAACATTGCTACACATCAATGAATATTACATAGCACACTGCCATCATGCCAACATGTTCTTGCTTTATCTTTTATGTTACAAACAGTAGATTGCAATATTTTCCTTCTCTGACAACATACCAGCCAACAAAATGACATTCACAAAACATTGTTCAAAAACTTACCACACTGGTGACAGCAAGGGGCAAAAAGCATCTGGAAATCATGTTCACAGTACTTCCTTCCTTCAAACTGAAAAACAGACATAGCAAACTATTAGAGGAATATAGAAAATAGCATTTTAATCTTTCACATAAAATAGTGTATAATTCTGAATTGTGAAAAGGAGCTAATCTATTTTTATATTAAAGAGATATATTTGCATAATAGACATAAAAACATAATATTGTAAGGCAAGAGGGAGTGGTCTCTTGTAGAAATCTTTACATGAGGAAGGAACTCATATAAGATGGCCAAGTTCTGATGGGATAATTCATAGGGCTGTGCAAAAAATCCTAAGAGGGTCGAAAGTCGTAAGAGATGCTCCTGGTATTTACTTTAGGTTCATTTTCTTTGTGTCGGTGTGTGTGTGTGTGTGTGTGGGGGGGGGGTCCATCTAGGATTCATTTTGGGGTCTTTTCTTTTTGTTGTTTTTTGTTTTATTATATTGTTGTTGTTGTTTGTAAAACTTTAAAAATGCTAAAAATCAGTGGATGCGTGGATCTTTCTGAAAGATGGCAGGAATGATGCCCTCCTCCTCTTCTATCGCTGAGGAGAAATTCCAGGGGGGTACCTCCTTTGTTTTGTTTTTTAATTGGGCAAAACTTTAAACATTCCCAAAAATCAGTGAATCTTTCTGAAATTTGGGGAAAGTTATGCCGTTGTTATGTTGTGCCATTGTAGAGAAATTTAAGGTGATAGCTCATGTATATTTATTTATTTATTGTACTTATACCCCGCCCTTCTCACCCGCGACGAGGGACTCTGGGTGGCTTATAAACTATGGCAATAATTCAATGCCAGATTCAGACAATAACAATAACAGTATAACACAATATTATAAAACTATAAAAACACACACACATAACAATTATAAATAATCTTTCAGATGATTAAAACATATCAAAGCTTTAGCAACAGCTGAGCTTTATAAAAATTACACCAATTGTTTCGCTATTCTTATACAGGTACCATAATACTTTTGGGTCATATTAATCCCCAAAGGCTTGCTTAAATAGCCAGGTCTTAAGATTTTTCCTAAAGCTTAAGAGTGAGGAGGCTGTTCTGATGTCACTGGGGAGGGAGTTCCACAGCCGCGGGGCCACCACCAAGAAGGCGCTGTCTCTTGTCCCCGTCAACCGCGCCTGTGATGGGAGCAGGATAAGAGCAGGGCCTCCCCAGAAGATCTTAACAATCGCACAAGATTATAAAGAGAGATACGTTCGGACAGATACACTGGACTGGAACCATTTAGGGATTTATAGGCTAAGGCCAGCACTTTGAATTGTGCTCAGAAGCAAATTGGCAGCCAGTGGAGCTGACATAACAGGGGCTTTATACGTTCCCTGTACACAGCTCCGGTTAACAATCTGGCTGCTGCCAGCTGGACTACTTGAAGCTTCCGAATAGTCCTCAGAGGCAACACCGTGCAGAGTGCGTTGCAGTAGTTTATGCAAGATGTAACCACTGTGGCCAAGTCTGATTTCCCAAGGTACGGGCGCAACTGGTGCACATGTATCAACTCTACTACTCCTTTCCACCTAAAGCCAAGGAAGCTGCTCTGACCCTAAACCAGAGTCTGTCATCAGTAGTGGACTGGATGAGGACAAATAAATTGAAACTTAAACCAGACAGGACAGAGGTGCTCCTGGCAGATCAGGGAATAGGCATCCAGCCTGTACTGGATGTCACACTCCCAATGAACACACAAGTCCACAGTCTGGGGGTCCTCATGGACTCAGCACTGAATCTCGAGGCCCAGGTGTCGGCAGTGGCTGAGAGGGCCTTTGCACAATTAAAACGATGCCTGTCTTAGTCACATCCCATCTGGATTACTATAATGGGCTCTATGTGGGGCAGCTTCTGAAGAGTGCTTTGAAACTTCAGCTGGTCCAAAGAGCTGCAACCAGGTTGCTCACTGGGGCTGGCTATAGTGAGCGGACAACCCTCTTGTTGCAGCAGCTCCACTGGCTGTCAATCTGTTTCAAGGCACAATTCCAAGTGCTGGTTATGACCTTTATAGCCCTAGACAGTTCAAGTCCATGCTATTTGGATGACTGCATCTCCTTGTACGAAACTGCCTGGGCCCTGAGATCTTCAGGAAAAGTCTTTCTCTCGGCCCTATCTCCATCTCAAGCTCAGGTGGTGGGAACGAGAGAGCAAACCTTCCTTCTCGGTGGCTACCCCTCAACTCTGGATCTTCCTGGGAAGCCAGAATGGCCCTTTCCCTGCTGTCCTTCCGGCAGCAGGCTAAAACCTTCTTATTTGGATAGGCTTTTAAAGATGAAGGTTTGAAATATCAAATCGTGGGTGTTGTGGTTTCTAGTTTTGAATATGTTTTAATGGATTTTAATTGTAAATTTTAATACTGTTATGTTTAATTCTGTGTTAATGTTTCCTTCGGGAGAGTTAAAGTGGAATATAAATAAACATAAACATCATAATAATAATAATGGAGTTTTAAAAATGTTGTTTGTAAAAAAATTCTAAAAATCAGTGGATGAATGAAATGTTCTGAAACTTGGGGAGGGAGCGTAGAGTGACAAATGTGTGCTTCAATTGTAGTGAGTTGCATCCTGATAGCCCTAAAACTGAGGAAAGGGGGAGGAGCCCTGTTAGTATTCCCACTGGCATGAATGGGCGAATAACGTAACAAAAAATTAACAAAAATTTCGGATCTCCATAACAGATCTGACACAGACCTCTTATATTGTTTCCAAAACACTTTATAATCAAAATGGAGGTCAGGAGAATTTCATTAAGACAAACGAAGCAGATTTTTTTTACTCATGCACACCTCTAATAATGCAAAACCTGTGCATAAGATCAGCTGGTCTTAATGTTTGCTTTGCTGAAACCAGGTTATGAACACGTTTTGGTGCCGACAACAGGAAGTGTTTTCTGCTTACTCATCTCTTTCATTCTATCCTCTCTGTTTCCTGAAGGCATGCTCCAGGAAATACACATGTAACAGGAATGAGCCTGCCAGAAATATATACAAAAGGGCAAAAAAGACCTTCTGAATACTGAAAACTCTGCTTTGAGTTTGTGGCAATATATGTCACATGGGTTATTTTCAAGTGTGTGTGAAATAAACTAGATATCCCTGATCCATCCTGAAAACAAGGAAAACACTGGGTCTTACACAAAAATACTGAAAAGGCACTTACTAGGAAAGGCACTTGCAAAGTAAATATACATAATATTTCATTTTAAGAAAATAAGTTTATCATGCACAACATACATAATACAAACTTCTCTGGCTTTTTCATCAGGCAAATATGTTAAAAATCATACAGCAGAAGAAAAGAGACAATGTTAAACTATGTAGCACTCAAATGGTTTTTTTCCAGATATAACAGTAGAGGGACTAATGAGATTTTAGATTTTCTAGTTCATTATCTCTAAATTTCTCATCATCTACTTTCATCTTCTTGATCAATCAGCAAATATTTCAAAGGCTTGTAATAAATACAGACTTCGAAGTGAAGTTTATTTGATACTGTCACAAGTGTCAGTATGCTCAGCATTAAAGGCTCCAAAGACGGAATCTTATTTAAAGTTTCCATAAGCAAGTTGCAAATCTCTATCAACAAATTTCTGTTCCAGAAGTTCTATGCATAAATAGCAACCCTAAGTGAGAAAGATGTTTTGGTAGCTATATTTTTGTATATATATAAAATGAATAAACCAACAATATTCCTAGAATAAGCAACAACTTATGACTGAGAAACATGTGGTGCAATCCTAAGAAAAATCACTCAGAATCAAATTTTATTATTTTAGAAGAATTCAAATGATTAGGATTGCTGCCTTGTTTTGCTAGATGAATACAGAACAACTATGGATTTTGTCATGTCATAAAAGTGGTTCTTTTGTTATTTAGGCTCAAGGCCTGAGTATGACCTCCTGAAATTTAAAAACTACAGTTGCTATAGTTTATTATGGCATTAAGAAAGAACATTAAATAATGAGAACATTATTTAAATCAGTGTGGTCCAACCTTTAGTTACCTGAGGGCCAACCAAACTTTGGAATAGGAATGTGAGGGCCAGAGACATTCAGAAAGAAAACAAAGTACATAATTAATGTTGATTACATAATTAAAATATTAATATTTAATTATATAATTAAAATATTTTTCTAGTAAGAAGGGCGAGGGCCAACAAAAAATGAATTGGTGGCCCCGTGGCCCCGTGAAATGTGGCCCCGTGGACTGGACCACACTGATTTAAATAATTAACCATCTAAATCAGGACCGGGGAGGGGTGTCACATGGACCTACAGATGTTGCTAGGCTGCAAATCCCATTTTCTGTAACCACTGACTATGTAAGGTACAGTTAGTGAGAATTACAATCCAACAACCCAGAATCAGCCACAAGTTACCCATCCCCATCCTAAATAACAGTGTGGACAGCTGTTGCTGTACAAAATCAGTGGCACTTCTACTTAGATAGGAAAGATAACACAACAGGCAATATAAGCAAAACATTTTCAACCTCAACCAGATTCAAGGCATTTGCTTCATTATTAGGAGGAAGACGAGCCAGACAGACTCTATGGGAAAATTCTGAAAATGTAAACACATACTGTTATGCATATTTTGGAAATCCACATTCCAATCCTCACTCAGCTGTGAAATTCATTACGTGACCTTGGGCCAGTCTCTTTTTTCTGCTTCCTAATTTTACATGATCATTATGAGACTAAGCAGATAAAATGAAAATTACCAGTTGAACTCAGTGGAAGAATGGGAACACAGAAATATAACAAAAAAAAAACTTTTGCTATCTACTGTTCTACAATGTAAAATGACAACAACAGCCTTGCCCTTGGTTTCAGTGTCAATACAAAAGTCCTGGAAAAGACCTTTTAAAATTTGAGCAAATAGTAAAAAGGCTGAGGAGTTTCAGATTGGGACCATGATTTGCAAAGAATGTTTAAAGGTCCACCTGTGTTTTGATGAAACCATGCACAGAGGTTGTCAGGATGTAGGACAATACATAAAAGGCAATGCTTCTTAAAAGATTAGGGGATGGATTTAAGATAAGATCAAAGTCCAAAGACTGAGACCAAATGAAGAAAAATGATTATCTGGAGAAGCAACTTAATGAGAAGTAACTATTGTAAGAAATGTTCTAAGTATGACACCGGAAATAAGAAATACCCCACTAGAAACAGAAAATACCCCACTTTGCAACGAAACCATTGTCAAGCCTAGAAAATGTCTAGGCTTGAGAAATTATTGTAGATTAAATGCAGGCATATTAAAAACATGTTCTTCTTTAAAAAGCCAAAATTTCTGTTTAAAATGTAATGTGACCTGTGTTTTACTGATTGCTAACAACACCTCTGTTCCAAATAGCAGCTTATAATTTAACTTTGCAGCACTTCAGGCAGTCCAGGCTATATCGACCAATATTTGAACAGCATAGTGTCTCACTCTCTTAAATCCCAAAGCAATGTTGAGCGTCACTGGCATCCCTTAATGGTGTGCCAATGTTCCCTTAACTTTCTAGGGTATGAACAGCAAACATTAATTGGCATGTCTTAGTGTTGTGTTTCACTGCTGTCCTGGACACTTCGGCACCAACACTCCTAATTTAAGTAATCTGTTATCAGTGCATGTCTGTGTACTGCAGTGTACTAGGTAAAGGGAGAGTAAGACTGAGATGACCACCACTACATGTAGCCATATGCAGAGTGTGGGGGAATGGGATTTTCTTACATTTGCCAGTTTCTTTCCAGGCTAAGGATCTGGGAATCTGTGGCTCAAAAAGCATTATTTCCAAGTTCTGGCATTGTGAAATACATTGAATAAAGTACTGGATTTGAACCAAGAGATCTATTCAAAGCTCTCTCAGACACGGACTACATGGACCCACTAAATCCATGCCAGTCTCTAAGTTTAACCTACTGTGGGATTATCAGAAAGATAATAGATATGTGTAATATATTTAGAGAAAACATGGAATAAAAGTACATTTGATAAAATTTTTGAAAAGTAGTAAACTATCCCTTTGCATATAAACTTGTTTATTCAGTGACAAACTTCTGGATTTCAAGTTGAATTTTGTTGCATTTGTGTTTGGTATTTAACAATGCTGGTCCAAGAAAATGAAGGTTCTTCTGAAAAGAACTTGCTCTCTAACCCCAGATATATTGGAGAGAACTATGTTCATACTGTAAAGGGAATAGTGGAATCTGGATGGGCTCCATTATGTTATTTTTCCCATTCTTATTTCCCCTATAGTGGAAATAGGTCCTAGCATTCAAATTTAGTGCTCAAAGGCTGAGGCTAAACCCAGGTTAAGCACCAACATATATTGTATTTAGTCTTGAGTAAGGAAAAACAATTTCAAATCAGCAACCTCCATGAAGACACTGTGGAGAGGGAGACAATTTTGGGTGAATGTCTCTGGCCATGCACACAAGTGCATTGTGTGACTGTCAGCAGATATGTGTGGATTGTAAACAGAGGAATAATAGCTTTAGGCAACTAACCTCATAGAAGAGTCCCTCTGGAAACTGCTGGAAGCACTGGGCACACACAAAACACTGTTCATGATACAGCTCACCATTGCTGTTCACGATCTTCTCTGCAGGGGCGAAGCCTCCCCGGCATCGCTCACACATGGCATTTGCAAGAGCATTTGCCATGTTGCTGTAACAAAAACAATACCAGGTTATACATGGGAGCATAGCTTTGCTGACCACATTTTGATGTCAAGAGGCACTGCTTCCAATTCAACTATAAAGAAGTTCACATCTATTTGTTTCAGTGACTGGGATTTTGTAGCTTCCTGGCCCTGTCAAAAGATCAGTAGCAAATAACCCATGCCTCTGAAAACTAGGAAAAGAGAACCAAGAAAACCAGCCTCCATATCAACCAGTCCAATTTCAGGAACCAACTGGGATGGGGTGAAGGAAAGGTAGTGATGATAGTAAAGGGAGTATCTAGTCAGATTTGCTATCACCAGCCCCTGAGCAAGAGAGGCATGAGAAGCAATTGCCATCTTGCCAACTGTTCCCAGGCAATAAGTGCTGTCTAATGAGTTGGCTGAAGGGTATGTTTCTCTTAATGAAGAGACTTCTGGGCCCTCTCTGAGAAAACTCAGAAGCTCTTGTAGCTTTCTCAATTCAGTGACAAGATTTCTCACTAACCAATGTGAGTGTGCTATTGCAGTCCATGGTAAATTTTCAGGGAATGTGAGGGAGGGAAGATTGTAGCTCTTGTTTGCTTGTGTGCTATGGTGGCGGTGCTGGGTTTTTTAAAATCCACAATACCTTTGGAGCTGAAAATACTAGATGCTACACAATACAACCACGATTTATAATGTCACCATAGATTGTTGTGCAGCTGCTGAGCGCATATCAAGGTGCATTGACACATTTACATGTTATAGACTGCAAATATGTTGGGCTCCACATGAGGTTTGGTATTGTCTATATGGTTAATGGCAGTCTGTCCTAACTGAATACCTTCCTAATGTGTTTGACTATAACTGCCAAATTCCTGCAGCATTACAGAGATATCTGTGGGATTATTGGGAATGTTGTTGTGTGCCTTCATTTCTGACTTATGCAGAACCTAAGGACAACCTATCATGGAGTTTTAATGGCAATATTTACTTTGGCCTTCCTTTGATGCTGGGAGGGTGTTGAAGGTCACCTAGTGAGTTTCCATGGCTGAGCAGGTCTCAAGTCACAGAAATCCCAGCCAGCTTGCCAGCTGTTAGAAATTATGGAAGCTGAAGTCCAAAACACCTGGAGGACAAACGATTAAAAGCCACCAGTGCTGCAGTTCTAAATGATTTGTTTGAGAGTGATCCGGGTTGCACTCACCTAGTTTATCACTCATCATCCTTACTCTGAGATACAGGCTAAGTTGGAAGGTCTCTTGCACACATCTTTCTTCCATCTACATCAGGCCTGCGTAACTTGTGGCCCTCCAAGTGTTTGGACTTCCAACTCCCAGAAGCCCTAGCTACCTTGTTCAATATTCAGGAATTCTGGGAGTTGAAGTCAAAAACATATGGAGGGCCACAGGTTGCGCAAACCTGCTCTATATAATAGTACCTAAGATGTATGCACCTAATAGCGCATATGTCTTGCCCATACACCTGTCCTTTGTGTATGTAGCAGATGAAATGCATTTTTGGCTGGGATGAGTAAGTGATTTCTGCACTTTGGCTAGCTGACTGGCATACTGAAGTCTGGAATTCTCCTACATGCCACTCTCTAGAATGCAGACATGATTAGTGGCCTGTGTTAATTAACCAAAATGTCACTTATGACGTAGACTGAAGTCCCTTTGAAATATATCCAATTTAAATGGTTTTATCTTAAGCAGCTCTTAAGCCCATTTGATTTGGTTTGGACTGTGCTGGCAAGCTAGCTGCATACCCAAGCTTTCTTGAAGAATGCACACATGAGTATCTCTCAGCAGTTAAGGGAATATATTTCTCTATCCCAAGTGAACACATTACAGAGTCTCAAGGGCTGTCCTGCACCATTTCAGCTCTGCAGTTGATGACCAGAAGTGCACGTATCATTCATGTTCACCTTTTGGGGGGTCTATTTTTGAGGGGTAGAGGACTCCAAATATGCCATTTTAAAGTGTTTTTGGTGGCAGTGACAGAGAGGGTGTTGTTAGAGGGGGCACTGTGTCTCAGGGCTGCAGTAGGTTTCTACAAAGGTCCCCTCTCCCCCCCTCCACTGTTCTATCCCTATGAATTTCTGCAATAACAAATCTCTTTCTCTTATCTGGTTGAAATTCGAACTGACTACAACAGTCACAGGAAGGGAAGCACATAACCTTCTCCAGTAAGACATAATACATTTAGGCTGCCAAGATTACGCAATTGCAAAACCCTCATTTGACTTCTTGTAAGTGAAATGCTGACTAAAGCCACAGTATTGTCTGTTTATCCATCTTCTCCAGCCCACAGTTCAAGCAATTCTTTCTTAAACAAAACCATGCTCTGAGTGCAATATTTATATATCCATGTACAGTAGAGTCTCACTTATCCAACATAAACGGGCCGGCAGAATGTTGGATAAGCAAATATGTTGGATAATAAGGAGAGATTAAGGAAAATCCTATTAAACATCAAATTAGGTTATGATTTTACAAATTAAGCACCAAAACATCATGTTATACAACAAATTTGACAGAAAAAGCAGTTCAATACACAGTAATGCTATATAGTAATTACTGTATTTACAAATTTAGCACCAAAATATCATGATATATTGAAAACATTTACTACAAAAATGTGTTGGATAATCCAGAACGTTGGATAAGCAAGTGTTGGATAAGTGAGACTCTACTGTATATCTCAGTTTTTGCATTCTTAACATTATGATGCCATGCATTCTTTCCTTTAACATAATCACATAGTGATCACTGGTGCTTATTTAGTTGGCAGTGTGTTCGAAATTGCAACTAAGCTACAGTTCTCCATATGAGACCTATCAACCAGATCCCAATGAGCAGCCCATAAACAGCACTCTCCAACTCACATTTGATTTACTTTTGGGTAAATATAAAGCAAGACAGTCATGCATGACTGTGCACTCAACAGCAATCTATTTTCCATTTCAGCTGAGGAAATGAAAGATTTAAGCAAGATTACACCAATGGAACTCTGAAAAATAACATTCATATATCTTTGCTTCTGCAAACAAGAAATTAGTGCTTATAGATGAAGTGAAAAAGCTGTGTACATGCTTCTAAAGAGGAACCCATTGTCAGAGATCCTGCAAAGCATTTCTACTAGAAGCAGAAACTAATAAACACATAGAAAAACACAATATTAAGATTCAAATACAGTTTCATTGTAAGCATCTTGTTAATGTGCAGATTACAATAAATTCTAATTCACCACAATTGGAACAAAAATCAGGATTATAACAGCCATTTGAAAAACAAGCCAACTCTGATGAGGTAAACTTACAATCTTGCATAAAAGTCACATATCTCTTTGTACACTTTAACATCACTGTGCCTACGCTGCAACTTTGACACCGCTCTCTCGGCTTCATTTCCATAGTCATTGTGCCCATTTTGTTGAGTATATGAGACTTCTTCATTCTCTGGAATTGCATAGGAGTGCCCTCTGCTTTGGGATGCCATCCTTAATTTGCTACAGACAGAATTCAACTGCAACAGAAAGTGCCAAAAAAGCCACAGTCGGTATAATAGTTTGGAGAAAGAGCAATCCTCAGGTCTCAGCTGTGTGCAGTATTGAGACCTCCAAGTGAAGTGTTCAACTGCAGAGCAGTTTGAATGTCATAGTGAAGTTGGAAGAGATTCACTGGAAGCAAAGCAACACATTCCATAGCAAGGTGGTAACACTGACTCGGGCGGAACATATGATCCCTGCTATCTGCCACTCTTAGAGAAGGGTTCTGCTAAGGCAATGTTATTTTGGATACATAGAAACTACAGCATACTAACTGTCACTGGCAGCTTAATGTGGAAAAACTTACTCCATTGTGATGGTGCTTTGTAGTATACAGATCTCATAAATGTTAACGCCTTTGGAAAGATAATGAGGAAATGGGAACAGGTGGTTCAAAAAAATGGAAAAATGAGTCCCTTTACAGATTTTTACATTTGCTTCTGAGATCAATCATCTTGAGTCATAAAGATTATTTCTCCCTAGATTCCAGAATCTGCATGACCCAAAATTGTCCAGGAATGGGTCTGCCTCTTCTCCAATAAATAACAGCACAAAGGTTAAGGAAGCAGGAAGATCAACGAACATTCTTCATAGGATGCTTGGACATGGAGATGCTGGCCATTTTGTCATCCAAAAAGGAATTCTGTTAAAACTCTGTACTCATATGACCTTGGAAGGAGAAGTCTGGAGTGCACAAACCAAGGCCTGTTTCACAATACACAACTACAGCACTATGATTCCACTTTAATTGTCATTGCTTTATTATCGCATGGAATTCTGTGGTTTGGTAGTTGGACAAGGCAATAGAGCTCTCTGGAAGAGAATGATAAATGCCTCATGGAATTATAAATCCCAGGATTCCACAGGGAGGAACGATGGCAACCAAAATGGAATCCTGATGTGACTAGTGTGCACTGGGAAAGAGCCCATATTTAAGCATTCCTGTAGCATCTTATAAGAAGGGAAAAATACCCACCAGGCGCACTCCTAGCTATTCATTCATTTTGGAGGAGCCCCCAGATGGTAGTGGACTAAGTGACTTGAAGGTTGAGTTGCTGACCTGAAAGCTGCCAGGTTCGAATCCCACCTGGGGAGAGTGCAGATGAGCTCCCTCTATCAGCTCTAGTTCCATGTGGGGACATGAGAGAAGGATGGTAAAAACGTCAAAACATCCGGGCATCCCCTGGGCAACGTCCTTGCAGACGGCCAATTCTCTCACTTCAAAAGCGACTCAGCTTGCTCCTGACACGAAAAAAAAAAATCATTTTGGAGGAAGAACCAAACTGTTCATGCTCCCCTCCCATAATCACAATTCCACATTGAAGAAGTATGCCATAAAAGAGCTTCCCTTCTGTAGACCCTCCTCCATTCACATATGACATGTGAGAATCCACAAGTGTAACCCCCCTTCCTCTTCATGCAAAGTGTGACAAGAGTGCTCACATACAGTGTCAGTGCACTTCAAATCTCCTTGAAATTCTATTATATAGTGGTACTCAACATAAGTAAAACTGGCATTCTTCACACAGGACCTCAATATGCATAGAAGACTTCCCTGTTCAAAAAGTACCATATTAAGTGGAATCAAGGTTGTCATTTTCAGTGGAACATGTTTATTTGTTTGCTAGCCAGGTTCATACTGGGAATGTCCTAAGAGAAAGTGAGGAGCTGAATCTGACTTTATGGATGAGGTCAGGAATTCAATTTTAGGGTGAGGAGAGCTGTGTTCCAGTGACGGTCAAGGCCAAAGGCTAAAGCAGGGGCCAAGATGGTAGCATGTTTTAGTATACAGCTCTAACTGGCAGAACTAAATCTTAGAATAGACATATTGCTTTTTAGAATGGAGAAAACTGTGCAATATCTGGAAAACCATCAAAGGCTGGTAGCCAGTGGAAGGGGATGTAATTAACTATGGGAAGCCTGGGGAACAGATTTGACCTCCATGATCTTCCCCATTCTTATCCTAAGTGGAAAGAAATGTACAACATTCTAGTTTTATCTCATATCTGTGAACCAGTGGGAACATCTATCTCATCTTCTCTTATCTAGCCATCTGATATGAGACAATGCGGCTACACTTATTTCTGATCTGCTGAATGGTAGCTATCTAATACATTTTAAAACAAAGAGTAAACTGTGCAATCCAGAAGGCAAGCAAACATAATTCTAGAAGACTATTTGCTACGGTGCGAGGAATGGATTCTGAATCCTTTTCAAACATATCTCAAAGCAGGTAATACCACCTTCCTATTGTCAGTGGCATGGCAATTTCCACCTTCCCATAAAGCAAAACTGTCATGTTTGAACTGGGTTTGATTATATACCAGACTTGAAAAGATAAATGAAATAAGTAAACAGAGACATAAATAGATGTTTGAGTACATATTGGACTTGCTGATTAAAACAATTACTGGGATCGGTGTGCCATACTAAAAGCTTGCAAAGAAGCTTCTGTGTTTTTTAAATCAAGTTACAATAAATAATAAGTTAACCATGTTAAATTAAAATGAAGTTAGGAATCTGGGCTAGCAGTGTGCAAGGCATGGAAAATTAACCCTTCTCTGCATTGTTTTCTACACTATAAACATCCAAATTATTTTCCTTCAACAGCCTCTTAGAGGGAAACAGCAAAATATGATAAAATAATAATGAAACTTTATTTATATCCCATCCTATCTCCCCAAGGGGACTCAGGGCGGATAACAACAAATATAGGCAAATATTCAATGCCATAAAAACTAGACCAAGACAAAATAATCCACCTCACCTTAACCAAAACAAACCACATCTACATCAAAAGTAACCACAGATAAACAAGGATTAAATAATAACATAACAAATATATGATTCCGCAACTTGTATAGGGCATATAGTATTACAGTAGAGTCTCACTTATACAACATAAACGGGCTGACAGAATGTTGGATAAGCGAATATGTTGGATAATAAGGAGGCATTAAGGAAAAGCCTATTAAATATCAAATTAGGTTATGATTTTACAAATGAAGTACCAAAACATCATGTTAGACAACAAATTTGGCAGAAAAAGTAGTTCAATACACAGAAATGCTATGTAGTAATTACTGTATTTATGAATTTAGTTCCAAAATATCACGATATATTGAAAAAATTGACTACAAAAATGCATTGGATAATCCAGAACGTTGGATAAGTTAGTGTTGGATAAGTAAGACTCTACTGTAGTTGGGTCTATTTTTAAGTCATTCTCAAGCTACATTTATCCAGCTTCTATTTATCCTCATGGGTGCCAGTTAACTGAGAGCCTACTGTATATAAAACAAACATAAACTATTGTCTTTGCAAATAGCAACTTTAGGAAAAGGGTTCATCTTCCCATATCTTTGTTTTGGTCTGTCTGTTCCCCATAATGGCAGTTTTTTTTTAAAAAAAGAAAGAAATAGAAGTGACAGATCTTAACCATACTTCACTGTGTTTAACATGAATTTTGACCAGACAGTGGACTTCCTTTTCTTGAAAGGTGTGATGGTAGAAGAATGGATGAAGCTTATGGGGTAAAAGAAAAGACTATTGTGTGCCCTCAGGCACAAGTGTGGGGTAAGTGTGATAAATAAATAACCTGGATTCTTAAAATTGTCCTCTATCTGACCCAGCAAGCAGTCTAGCCTTCCATACAGTCTAATTATCTCTCACAACATAACCACAGATTAAAGCCTCTCTCCACATCCCTTCTTTGGAGGGACCGTTTGGAATGATGATCAAGGGTGTCTTCTGGGTGGGTTACTGTTTCCCTGCAATGCCCTTAAAAGTGGCATTTAAGTATAGTTTCAGTAAACATTTGTTAAAGGAAGAACTATGCTATGTTTCTGACTGACACTGATTCAACAGACAGAAGAGGCGAAAGGGGCCAAACATGCAAAATAAAGTGTGTGTTTATATGTGTATGTGGCTTCAAGCCACCTATTGATTTATGGATACCCCGTGAATGGCAGCCAAGGAGTACTTAGGAGTGGCTTTGCTAGTTCTTTGCTATGAAATATAGCCTAGAGCACATGGTAAAGGTAGGAATTGCTTTTAAGATGGATTTTTTCAAAGCTCATTGATTGCTTCATATCTGAGATGAAAAGAACTTGATGTTTTAAAAAAAACTAATGGAGAAATAAAATGGAAACGGACAGATTTGTTCATCCAGGTTAAGGCTTTAAGTGCTTAACTCATAAAACACTGGGTTTGAATTCCTGTTTATTCAGCAAAAGTTATTGTTGAATAATGGCTACCACTATGTATTTAGGAAACCTGGTTTCGAATCCCTCTGCTCCCCTCCCTTTTTTCCCTGGGATAAAAAAAAATGTTTGTCCTGATTCAGTGTCCAGAAGGATTTACCTACTAGCAGAAAGATACAGTATGCAATTTCTCTCTATGCTTAGAAATGTTGTATCTAGCCACATGCAACTATTTATTTCAGTTCAGTTTTAAAAGAGTTAATCAAAATTTGCAAATGTGCTCATACTTAGGGTGAAAAGTTGTTGTTTGTTCAAGGTAGAGCAAAAACGCTTGTTCAACCTCCACTTAGATTTGACTTGTCATTAAATGAAATTTAGCTATTAGATGTTTCTGGCATATTGTTTGATTACAAACTGAAAGATGGTGGAAATCATCTTTTCTACATGCAACTAATCCTGTGGCTAATTGGTATCCAGTTATACGCCTTGAACTGGTTCCTGAAAATATGAGTGTGAGCCAACATATGCTTCCTTACAACCCAGTTCAAATGAATCTGGTGGGATTTACTTCTTAATGAATGCCTCTGGAAACCAGTGCACTGCAGTGAACGTGGACTCAGAAGACCTGAGTTCAAATTCCTATTTTGTAATGAAATCTATCAAATGGTCTTTGGCCAGTCTCTGCCTTTCAACCTAAATCATTACAAATTTTTGCAAGGATAAACTGGAGTGCATTCCAAACTCCTTCAAGAATTGCAAAAAACAAAGGAGAGACAGATGAATCCTGAGAGTGATGCATGACTTAAGTGTTCCTGTTTCTATTCTTAAAATAGTGTTTCATTTTTTCCTGCTTTGCAATCCTTCTATACTTTCAGCACTTGTAGTAAAGGCTTTCCCTTGACATTAATTCTAGTCATGTCCATCTTTAGGGGTTGGTGCTCATCTCCATTTCTAAGCTGAAGGTCATGTGGCCGACATGACTGCATGGAGCGCTGTTACCTTCCCGCCGGAGTGGTACCTATTGCCTGCTCACATTTGCATGTTTTTGAATTGCTAGGTTGGTAGAAGCTGGTGCTAACAGTGGGAGCTCAACCTGCTCCCCGGATTCAAACTGCCGACCTTTCAGTCAGCAAGTTCAGCGGCTCAACGGTTTAACCCACTATGCCACCTGGGGCTCTCAGCCCTTGTAGACACTTTAATTTACATTAGGATTTCAAGACTTTAGACCATATTTCCCAGAATCCCCAAACCAATATGGCCACTGGCTATGCTCTTTCACCTACCCTTAAGATTAAGAATATTCACTACACAAGGAAAGTGTAACATGTGAGATTCAGACACTATTCCTAATGTGTGTAAACTAGGATCTTGTTATAATCTGTCTGAATTAACTGGTGAGACTGTAAACCTTATAGGATACAGTGCAATTTCCCTATAGTATTTTAAATAGTTCCCCATTTTCATTAGTAATGTTTAAAGCACATATGTCAAACAGTCTTAACAATTACAGATGTCCCTTTGAAGGCAACCATGAGGCCAATGTGGCCTTCGGTGGAAAGGAGTTTGACCCCCAGGTTTAAAGCGTGAAATAGAATTCATACATGGACACACTTGTTGCAATAAATGATCCAGGCTAAAAGGAAGAAACTGCACAGGTGATTTGGCTTCAGCTGAGTATATTAATGTATTATGATTACTTTAAAACAATGACCTGAACAGTTCAACCAGTAGCTATAATTAATACCCTGAGCAGAGGAGACAAACATCCAGACTGCCATGAAAGACTTCTCATATGGCAGCGAAGTTCCTTATAGGGTTGGGATAACTGTCAACACCAGACTTTCTGGCTCTAGATCACATTCTTATTATAGTAACGAATCCGTTGGAAATGCTCTGCTGAAGACTGACCTTCGGCTAAGGTGGCAGTAACAGTGTTGGTTCCTTTACTAAGTAGCGTGCCAGTCCTCTGGAGTTCCCTTTCTAAGTAAACAACTATGATAATATTTATATCAAGTGGGCTAACATATATTATTTATTTGAATGAACATACTTTGATGACATGAAGGCAGTAATTAAAGAACTACTTCAAACTACAGTATTTGTAATTTAAGTTTTCCTTTTTTATATATCCTGTAATAACTACTCAATCATTTAAGTTACATATTTTCACCTGATAGTTACTGAAATGAGATCAAGCAGCAGGATTTTTGGCTTGTTTTTTGCCTCTGTAACCTCTGCAACACTGCCAAAAATGCTACTACACACACATCTCTGAATTTGGAAAACCATTGTTTTTTTTTAAAAAAATGTGAATAGTGTTGAGGTCTCTTGCTATTTATTCAAAAGTTGATCTCTTCCTTCTGTGCACAGGAGTGAAAGAAAACGGAGATGTTCCCTACACCTTTAAAGGTTGCGTCACAGAAGGAATTTCAGTAAGTGTGACTTGCAAGCTAGTTATGTACAGAACCTTTACACAGTTTTCAGTCTGGAAACCTCAGAGAGAATTCAGACCCCACCCCACCCCCACCCCACTTTTCACTCAGAAAAAGGATAGAGTTTGGAGAAGTTGAGGGCTGTAAAAAGGATGGGGCGGCATAAGATGCTTCATTTTGCATCTGGTTTATACATTAACCCAACATACCGAAATCCTTCTGTACACTGAATCAGAACAAACATATATATGCTCTGCATGACATGCTGTGCATATATCTTTTCCATTCAGGAGTTGTATTTGTGTCTCAACCCAGTTATGTGACACATCCTCATCGCATTCAGCACAAAATGTGGACAATGTAAACTTTCCCTTTAGCCACCACCTTTGGTAGATGGCTTCTGTCTACACCTGACTGAAAGTAAGTCAGAAGATTGTGCAGTGGAAAATGCTAAGAAGCTATTTTTATGGATTCTAGACAAAGACTGAGCTGAATTCAACCAAACCCCCATCGTTTTTCTATTTTGTGCTCTTCAGACTGCACATTAGATATTCCATTTATCAATGTTACAGGGTGGAAAATTCTGAACCTATAGAAAATAAGTAGGAAGATGAGATAGTGCTGATGTACTAGATTACTATGTACAAACTTTATATTTATTAAATGTGATGGAGTATGAAATAGGCATATTCTGACATCTGTAGCACAAAGTAGTTTACTCTTTGAAAAATCTTGCAGTCATTCAGCATTTATAATCTTGTGAAGTGGGCTGTGATGCACTAACTGGAGTCTTACGTTACCCAAGAAAACCATTGTACCATGATCACAAGTTGCAATCAAATCACTGTATAAATTATACTTCTACCACACAGCAAACATTTCAGAACAAAGATGCAGACCACTGCCTTTATGCTTTTGCTGTACAACAGCCTTTTTTGTAGCGCCGCCATAAGGGCAGATGTTGCTCATCTTTGGAACTCCCTTCAAAACATGTGAGTTCCATCCATTTCACTTCTTCACTAACAACTTTCCAAAAGTTGGTGAGATCATTTCTTTTTGGGAAGGCCTCCAGTGTGTAATTTTAACTTGCTGCTTTGATCAGTCTCTCTGCTCTCAGCATTTATAATCTTTTTAATTGCTGTTACGCTATGACTTCCCCCTGCTGCTTTCAGGGCTAGAGAATTCTCATAGCCTGGTGTATCATAGAGGGGTATCTTAGTGGCTAATGCTCTTAGTTGTGAGATGCCTAGAACCCTGTGGCAGGATATAAAAACTTTAAAAACAAGTCAATCTGGGTCAATGGGATGTGCTGGCAATGCACTGCAGAGTGTCATATACACAGATCGAGTAATATACACATAGCAGTAATCACTTGAAATGAAAAGTGCTGCAATTTCAGCATGCCTGGAAGTATATACCCACTGAAGGAAAGGCATCTAGTACATGCCCCAGTAACTCTTTCTTCGCATAACTCTGATGCCGGTTTTGGAGTTGAGATCTAGAAGGCTCTGCTATAATTGTAACTTTCTACAGTCAGTCCTTTATATACACAACTCCTGTATCAATAGAGTCAACCATGCATGGCTTGATAACATTTTAAAAATCCAAAAAACAAACAAACAATGAGTCACCATTTTATAGAAGTGACACCATTTTACTATGCCACTGTAGATAATGAGACTTGAGCATTCATGTATTTTGGTTCCTACAGGGGTAGGGGAGTGGCACCTGGAATCAAAACCCAGTGGAGACCAAGAGCCCAATGTATTCTCCCAACAGAATTTAAGAGTAGTTTCAAACAATATTCTTGATTAAGAGGTTTGTCCATCCCCATCTCAGTCCTTGGCAATCTATTCAATCTGGGAAGAATTTTCACTGAGCTTTAAAAATCATGTCAGTTATTGAAACTGGCTTGAATGGCCTAAAATGAATGGAGAAACTCACTATTTACACAAACAAAATGTAATCAGGCTAGCTGACTGATAACAGGTTTCAGTGGTCATTTAAGGATCATAGTTTTACTAAACAAACTCTTTCAAGGACAGCGGAAACACACATGAAATTAACACACTGAAATATATAGGGCATTTTTTCATTTGTCTCCTCCTCTTCTTTCTCCCACTTTAAAAAGTTACCTATTGATAGCAATTAAAAACTAACAACTATGGATTGGATCCAAATGTCTGAAATGTGGTGCTGGAGGAGCACTTGTCACTGGCATATAATATTACTTCTTTTGATCTTTAACATCTATATTAAATCACGAGGAGAAGGAATCTAAAAATCCATGTTTGGATCTTCATCACTTTGCTCACAATGCCTCTCTGTATCTTTTTTTTTAATGGGTGCCAAAGATATTGTAGAAACCCTGAAATATTGTCTTAATGTAGTAACGAACTCAGCCAAGAAGCTGACACTCAATTCCAAAGAGGCAGACGTCTTGGTGGTTAGTAGCCTATTCAATCCAGTACTAAGAGTATAACCCGTGTTAGTAAAGTTACACAGTCTCTGAAGGACCAATTGTGCTACTAGGAGGAAAGATAGTATGTATGGACAAAGCATTTTGGTTTTTGCTTAGCTTTGGCTGGTGCGTTATTTGTGGCCATTCCTAGAGAAAATGGATCTGACTGCAGAGATGCATGCCACACTTAAATAACATGAACTAAAATACTTGTCCATTGGTCTTATTCATGTTCACTAGTTCCCTGCCTCACTTCCAGTAATTTCTGTATTGTCTAAGCAACAATTGTGTAGTGAAGGAGACATGCTCACATACAGAGTTACTCCATTTGGCCCAGGACATTAGGACTTGGCCTTAGGCTATATTTCTTATTGCCTGCACTATCAGGATGTTAATTGGACAAGCCAGACATTGAATACAGGATCTCTTGGATTAAAACCATTTCCTTTACCACCTGAGATACAGTGATTCTCCCCAAGGTTACTATGTTGTAGTAGCACTGCCACAGAATGAATGCATGAGAAAAGGTTCCACTAATACCTGTGCACATGGGAAGGATTCCATTCTGCTGATGCTTCAAAGTTGGCCTAGCCCTGAATTTGCGAGGAAAACAGTCCACCTAGCTTCCATTTTACCTTTCAGTCCCTAAATATGAGGCTCTGAAAAAACATAGTTTGTGTTCATTCTATGGGAAGTAGAAGGCAAGAACTATGCTGAGAAGAACAGAGGGTTCACTGCATTCTTTGAACATTCATTTGCAAACCTGGTCTAATACAGCTTTCAAATGGATGGAATTGACTATAATACATGGAACTTCGTAGGGAGCATCTGGCATGAAGTTGCTTCCAGAAAGGCAATACTAGAAAAACTATCATCACATAAGCAGGTTGTCAAGCAAGTTGCAGGTATGCATTTTTCGAACCCTGCACTCCAAAGAGCTTCCCATCACCTAGGGCCCCTCATGAAATGTACTGGCCAGGTGTCACAGAGGAGATAAATAAGCTCCAATCAACGGTTGCTGGCTGACACATTCTACTGTTCCTCTTCTTGGCAAAGGAGGAGGATGTGTTGCCTCCTGCTTACCTTTCCCATTAAGTGCAGCCAAACATAACATAGCCAGGAGACCCGCCCCTGGCACTGCAAACAGCCTGTGAAGTCAAAAGGCTGCAGCACCCGCTATGCTCCTCCTCCCACCACCCAGTCATTTTGTACTCTGGGGCTAGTGAGTAAATCAGAAGGTATTTCTTAAGAATGATTGAGCAACATGCCTGCAAAAGTGTAAGGGTAAAGGCGAGGGCAAGCAAAGCGGGGGGGGGGAGGGGGGGAGGGTGTGCCATTCTGTAAATATTCAAGGCTTTAAGCAATGGAAACATCCTGCAGTTGATGTGGTGTCACAGGCAGACACCACTTAAGCAATGATTTCCCAATAGGAAAACACGCTGGTATTGTATTTTTTTTTCTCAGCAGTAACAAAGAAAAATACTTACAACTTTAACAACAATATATGCATCTGAAATATTTCATATATCTGCATCTATATGGTTGCAGATACACAGACACAAACAACATCTAAAATGGCGGTATCACAAACACAGATTGGGCCTGAAGGCACTGTTGTAACTCATATAATGACAAGGAGAAGCTAAATTAAAACTATCTTAACTTTGAACTCCAAAGCTAGTGGCAACTCGCACTAAACTTCAAAAGATCACACAATGAAAAATGGAGCAACTTTTTGAAATGGAGAGCAAATGTACTCTGGAAGTACCCTAAATGTACACAGACATGGAAAAACTTAACATAAATGAGAATGTGCAAATTATAACAAGTGATGGTCAACTATTGTTAGAGGCCTGCTTCCATATCCATGTTTTTAGTTCTTTTCTAAAAGTCATTAGAATGGGGGCCAATCTGATCTCTTTGGAAAGAGCGTTCCAGAGCCGGAGGGGCCACAACCGGAAGCTTCTCATGTAATCTGTGACCGTTTGTATTAAAGTCCTCAATATGACAGTGATGCTTACCAAGTTTCACTGACCTAAAAAAATCCCGATGGATCTTGGAAATAATCTGTAGACATATCTTTTAGTTTTTCCTTCTTTGAAGCATTCCATCCAAGCTGTCCCTTCTTTTACACTTTTATTAAAATTTTAAAGCCATCAAAAATAGTGTTAGATGAGAACTCCCCAACTCCGCTGCCATTGTTCCTATTGTATATGTTCCTATTCCGACGTTTGTTCATTTTTTGGTGCTGGTTATTGACCCTAATAAATAGACATATAAGTGATGGAGGCTTTTAAATAACCAAATAGGTTATTAACAGGAGCTGTTTTTTGCCTCTTGTGTATAATGTTTTATTCCAGCACACAATTCTATACTTATTGTGATGTTTTGATGTTATAATTTAATATGTTTATGGTTTCTTTTGTTTTTGTACTATGATTTGTTGATTTGTGTTGCTTTGTTGCTGATTATTACTATGTATATTGTTTTATTGTTGTAAGCCGCCCAAGTCCCTTTTGGGAGAGCAATACAAATAAAGTTTACTATTTATTATTATCATCATTATAGCCAAGTTGATTATTTGAATTCAAGCTTACTAGTATTCTAACCACTGCATAATGCTGGCTTTAAATATGTAGCATTTCTGAATACTATTTTTGTCTGTTTTTTAAAAGGGGGTACGCAATTTATTTATTTATTTGCATTATCAGGAACAACATAGCCTGGTGACTAAGAAAATAACGAGGAAAAACAAAAAGCTTTATACCACTGTTACCTTAACGGGACCTTTGTAACTTCAAATAAAGAGACCAGTAAGGCGTTAAAAAAATGTTGTGTCCATTTTTTTAAATTTTGTGTCCATGTGTCCAGATCATTTTTTTTATATTTTGTGTCAAAAGTATTGCATAAATAAACAAGTATAAAACTGATAAAATAGAGGGAACACAATCAGCTAAATAATTTTAGACCAAAAACAGGCAACAGCAACCACATTGTCTGTAGCTTTAAACTGTTCTTCCTCTGTGCACGAGGCAGGGCATTGTAGGCAAGTTTACAGGTGCATTCTGCTCCACACAAGCTGGAGGATTCCTCTAGGTAGTGCCACTTTGCCAGATTATCTTTTGATCTGCCAACTCAACTTCTAAGTCTGTTCAGGGATTTCCAAGTTGCCCACTCTAGGTTTGCCCCTGGGGGCAGACCCTCATGGGGGGGGGGGGCATCCAGTTTGGATTTCCTGGTTTAGCTGCCCAGAGGGATACTCTTGCTGTTGTTACGGAAACATTAAGGGGAGTGGTGGTTCTCATGAAACTTTTCCTTGATTTGAGTCTACTGGGAGGAGGCTGATAGCCATGCAATGGGTGGGTTTCACAGTATTTGACCTTATTTCTTTCACAGTTGGCAACATGGGGGGGGGGGGGGGATGCCAGCTAACTTATATCAACAGGTGTAGGTTTGAGACATCCTGTGATTATTCTACACGTTTCATTCAGTGCTATATTCACCTGCTTCATGTTGAAGAAATGTTGAAACATGTTGAACCAAGGTCAGGATTGTCTCTTGATTCTATAGGCCAGATGTCAGGGTGATGGAGCATAAAGGGAGCCTGAAACAATGTGTTATAGAACAGAGTAGTTCTCTGCAGGATTGGTCATGGCTAACACTTTTCTGCATTCTTTCTTCAACTGGCATTTTGCAGGACATTGCTGAGACCCTCTCTTATTGGTAGGTTTCTTTTTCCCAAAAGTACTTCTACAAATCTTGGAGTTTCCTCAAGTCTGGATGTGTGAGCTTCTTTTGGTTACACAAACAATGGCCTCAGAATATTCAACACAGAGGGAATGATAATCTTCTGATAGTTTTCTGTATTTCATTGACAGTAAAGAAAACCCTGTGATAGGTTTGCCTCATGGTCACCGTAGGTCAGAAATGACTAGAAGGCACACAAAAGTAACAAGAGCTACCCTTAAACTTCTTTCTCTTCTAATCTGGTAGATGACCTTTTCCATGGAACCTTCTTTGTATTTGAAAGTTGCTCCCTGCTGTATGTCACTGCAGGTAAACACTACTCCTGTTTAATTTTTCAAATGTTGAATTTTGATAGCAAGACAAAGAAATTAGCAGTCCAGAGCAAAGCCTGGAAAACTAACTTTTTGGAACAAAACTTTCTGACTCCTCAAGGAAGCATGGGAAGCACTGTAGTGCAAAATAAATGAAAATGAAGTTCTGTAAAACCAAAACGAGTCTTAAAAGCAATATACTAGTCATAGCATGAAAGGAAACACCCGGCCTCCCCCTACCTACTAATGCTTTGACAGCATCTATTCGGGGAATTCATTCTCTCTCTCTCTCTCTCTTCTTAACATTGCTTAGTTTACAAAAGCTTATTTCCTTTTTAAAAATGACATTTTCACTGAGCTCTACATAATAAAACAAAACTTTTAAAACTGCATTTGTGGGGAGGGGGAGAACACATGCAGATTTTTTAAAAATAGGAATTTGACTTTTGGAAACTAACCAGTGTCATTAATGTTGTTAAATATCCTGTGTGTGTGTGGTTGGTTACTCTCCCATCATAAGGTCATGCAAAGTGGTTCTGCTGCATTCTTTTGTCACAAGGCATATCTCAATAATAAAAAAGAAGCATATAAAAAAGCAGCATGGTATAACAAGTTATGCCACATCATTTTTTGTTTCAACAACTGAAAACCACTATAGAACAACAGTAGCTGGACTACTGAAGAGCAATTGTGTTTTGAGGACTAATATTTATTTTAAAGTGTAATTTATAAAGTGATAAATCCTGGGGGAAATTATGCAATGTTTTAAAACTTGCAGAGAAAGTTACAGCCACATTTTACTGTCGCTTCCTGAACTACCACAAGCATTTCGGACAGCATTTCGGAAACATTCCAAGTGGAATGAATTGAGAACAGCTGCTTCCACCAAGATTAACTTCCCCTAGGTTATCCCAGCACTATTTTCAACTGTTTGTGTTCTGCAACTAACCTGATTGCAACCAACCAGCTCGTACTCTGTTTTCTACCAACATCTTTGCAAAACCACATGAAGCCATGTTAGCTCAGAAGCCAACCCATGCTCTTGTTAACAATTAATTCCTCCAACAACACCCCTTCACTCACCTTAGCTTCTGCTCAGGTAACCCGTTTGGATCCAAGCTATCTGGCCGATCCCGTCTCCTCCTGTACAAACCTGAATGCGATAATTCTTTCAACTGCAATGTAGTCATTTTGTTTCACTCACTGTTCCCCTCCTCTCGCCCCCACACTCAAAAATACAGTTTCTGTCGAGCAGCAAGGCTGCCAAGATGCTTGGGAGAGAGAGCACGTTGAGCCGAGTGAGTGGCTGCACACCTGCATTGATCGGAATCACACGTCCTTTTCACACAGTGAGCTGCTGCACTGCTTCCTGTTTCTCATAGGTACACACCCTCCAGAAGGGCACTGCATTTCCTTTAGGAGCAAACTTTCTACCTAAGAGATGCTTCTCTTACAATCCAGGGTCAGCTGTTTGGTGCCCAGAGCAGAAGTAAATCAAACCGCTCACTGTGAAAGGCAGGAAAACCCACAACAATAATAACCTCTTCAGTCAGTTTTCCATATCAGTTGAAAATCTGAAAACTAACAACAAAACTATTCCACACCACCTTGAGCTCCAAACGAAAGCAAAACCTAGCCCTTCACTGACCAGGGAAGGCCTGTGGGTGTCAATCTAAAAAATCATTCCGCACATATACTTAAACCAGAAAAAGGAAAGAAAGAATAAATTAAAACTTTCCTTCAAGATCCGAAGAGGACTAATATTAGTTAACACTTTCTAAATAAAAATCGAAATGTCAGACAGAAACTCCTGTTTTCAATATTCTTGTCTAGGTTGTAGGCATCGAAGGTTACATCATTCATCACTCATATTTTCATTGTCCTTCAGGACAAGGTCCACTGGCGACTATGGAAACGAAAAGGGAATGAAAGGTTTCCTGTAAAAGAGGAAGCTGACGATCAGGGATTTACAAGTCATACATGCCTCATTTAACCTTATGACAATAGTCCGGCTCTTGTACTTGGCAATAAATATAAACCAATTTGCACTTGGACCAAATATTGAAAAACAGCAAGCTGTTCATGCCACCCATGCACAGAATCTAACACAACAGAGAAAAATGGGATGCATACGAATAATACAAATATGAGAGATTGAAGTCTACATTCATATATTAACCAAGGATTTGTAAAAAAATCTTGTTGGAAACAGAATGGTTTTTACTACCCTTGTATTTCAAAATGAGGATCTAATCACATAAGAATATTAACAGCAGTGCTACTTGATCAGACCAAAGATCTCCTTAACTAATCATGTCTTTTCCTGCAGCAGCAGCAGCAGCAGCAGCAGCACGAAGGCAACTGTTCTCCTCATTTTGTCACTGGAGAAATAAAGTTGCTGAAGATGGAGTTCAATTTAGTCTCAGTGAACACAGGTCTCATCTGTTTTTAAAAACACCTAATGCCAGGGTTTACTAGCCTTTCTTGTGGAGAATTCTATCAATGTTTATTGGAATTATAATTAAATTACTATTATTTATTAATGCATTTATAAATTGTTGTTATTCTTGGTTTCACGGCCTACAAAGTGTTGCTATTATTCTTGGAACCTTGACTGTGGCTACAGATCATCAGAGACTTGGATTTTAACCAAGAATCAGTAAGGTATTATTAGATAATGAAGAATATTTCAAGTAGTATATTTCTGTGCTATTGTGATCCTATCCTTTGCAATTTCATTCAAAGTGTATCAATCCGTTTGGAATAGCTCCCAGATCACTTCTCCCTTTTAGAAGTAGAACTGTTTTCCTTTCTCAATTTGTAGATTTTGATGTTTCCTAATACAGTAGAATCTCACTTATCCAACATAAACAGGCCGGCAGAAAGTTTGATAAGCGAATACGTTGGATAATAAGGAGGAATTAAGGAAAAGCCTATGAAACATCAAATTAGATTATCATTTTACAAATTAAGCACCAAAACATCATGTTCTACAACAAATTTGACAGAAAAAGTAGTTCAATACGCAGTAATGCTATCTAGTAATTACTGTATTTACCAATTTAGCACCAAAACATCACAATGTATTGAAAACATTGACTACAAAAACATTTACTACTAAAAGATAGACTGCATTGGATAATCTAGAACGTTGGATAAGCGAATGTTGGATAAGTGAGACTCTACTATATTTTATTTTCCCCCTCTTTCTCTTCCATTCTGTGGCCCTTGGGATGACCACATCCACCCAAACTTTCTTTTTCTCAACAGTACTATATCACAAATGGGATACGCGGAGTTACGAGCTCTAAGGGAGGGCTGAGCTATCCCTGTCCTGCGGCGCCTGCCAGGACACAGGGGGTGGGGCTAGAGGAGGGGCGGGGCCTCTTCCCAAGTGCCTGACGGGGCTGAACCTCTATACCCCAGCCCGTGTTCTAACAAGCGCCTCAGGGGAGATATACAGAGGCTCAGCCCTGTCTCGCACTCTTGGGAAGGGCCCCCGCCCCTAGCCCCGCCCTTTAGTCCTAAAAGGCCTCTCAGGAGAGAGGCTCAGCCCTGTCTTAGGCTCTTGGAAGGAGGCCCTGCCCCCTTCCCTAGCTCCGCCCTCTGTGTCCCAAGAAGCGCCCCAGGAGAAGTATGTCGCAGCTATCAAACTGAGATTCCAAACATTCAACCTCTTCTGCGGAAGCTGCACCCTTCGTCCAAGGAGAAAACCCCAAAACAAACTGTCTTTTAGTAAAGAAAGATTTATATGAAAATACATACAAACATAACAGTCCTTGGCTTTTATCAGCAACTTTCAACCGGCGAAACAAAATGTTATCTTCAAGCTTTCTTCAGCTCCACTTCAACAGCTTTCCAACAGCAACACCATCATCGTCACCAGCATCCTCATCTTCACATTCACATTCACATTCACTAACTCAAGATTTACTCAGTCTCTATTAATAGTAATCAGTCTTTAGCAGGTGTCTTGATTGCTGCTGGTAATACATGGATGATTCTTACAAACACTTATCCATTTTCACATAAGAAATGACCTAAATAATATAAAACTCTGACAAAGTAGATTCTCAGCCCTGTCTCAGGCTCTTGGGAAGAAGCCACGCCCACTCCTCTAGCTCCGCCCCCTGTGTCCTAACAGGCGGCTCAGGTGCTCAGCCCTGTCTCCGGCACTTGGGAAGAGGCCCCTCCCCTCCCCTGGCCCCGCCCCTGTGTTCTAATAGGTGCCATCACCGCCCCCTGGATCACTGCAGAACCCACCAGGGGGCGGTAGCGCCCACTTTGGGAATCATTGTATTACACCATTCTGGTTCCCTGTTCAAGTGATATTTGAACAGCATAAGGCACAATACTTAACTTGCACACCTGTCACGCCCAAGGCAACGGAGCACTAAGAACCGACACACGGAGGCCAAAAACTATCTAATATCTTTATTAAGGAAATATATACGAATAATAAAAACAAGTAAGAAACGTAGTCCAGTAAAAGACCTTTCAGGGAAGGTCAAATATAGTCCAAAATTATATTGTCCAATATTTTATATTAGAGTCCAAAGTTATAATTCCAAACCGAAACACACTCTATTTACAAGCAATAGAGTGGGGAAACGTCCAAAGATCTTTCCAAAGTTCACGGCAAGAACTGGGAACAAGGCTTGATACTAGAACAAGGTCCAAGGCTGGAAGCAAGGCAAGATAGTTCTTGAATACTTGGCTAGGCAAGGCAAGGCGAGGCAAGGAAACTGGGGTTGCAGACTTTGAGAAGTCCACACTTGGCTGGAAACACGAAATCACTCCTGAAGCTGATCTGTTGACTCCGCATGGAACCCTCCGTGTCAGGCACTTTTAACTAAGTCCCATTTCCCTGCAAAGCAGGTGTCCAGAGCTTCCTTTCCCAAGGGAAAGGGAAGCGAAACACATCTCCCTCCAGATGCGTTCCTCCCTAGAATTTCCCAGGGGAACATAGCTAATTAACGTCTTGTTTAGCTGCTAATCTCAAGCTTCTCCGAAACTGCTCCTTTTCACCCCGACTCGCAGCATAGGACTGTTTCCTAGCAAAAGGAGGGGAGGCAGTGGGAAAGGCCTGCTCAAGGTCTTCCTTAATGGGCTCTTGGGTAGAATCATCAACAACAGGCATCTGGAAACATTCCGTTTCTTGCCGAGCCGGCAAAAAACCCATGTTTTCGTCATCATCAACCACGATGGCGCTGGGATCAGAACTCCAAGGCCCATGGGACATCACAACACCCATGAAGTTCACTATTGCACAAGATGTATTATCAGTCAGTGTCTCTGTGAAACCTTATTCACTGGAAAGGGAGCATGTCAAATTGAAGTATCCCCATCTGCCATGCCATTTTATTTATTTATATAACACCTATGTTTGTAGGTCACTCATTAAGCTAGCCCATCTTTCACTTACATCACCCTCTAGTATGGAAATGAGGGCTTTTTGGGCCTTCTTGGTAGTTGTTCATAGATAGCAGCATATGACAACTTCCTTCCTGCTATGGACCACATAGCTCTCAAGCTGCAGCCACAGCAAATCTACCGCTGCTGAGAATTCTGCATGAGAGCAGAAGGGGATTCCTGAATGTCCGTGCGGAAGTCTTTGCATCCCATATGAAGTTTTGTGGCTGCCCTATAAAACTGTCTAGCCTAAATTCGGAATGGTGTCCTACTCTTTGATGGGGATGTGTGATATAACATTAATGTCCTGTTCTTATGCACAAACTTCCCAG